>NW_010558882.1:9543-18109 GCF_000687285.1 Phaethon lepturus
TCTATTCTTAGATGCTTCCTTCCTTAAAATGCAAATACACCTGTTGTTTTTCAGCAGTGAAAAGTTTTAAAGATACCTGAAGTACTTTAATAAGTAGACCTCTGCTCCATGGGCTGCATCTGACCCTATGTGTGTGTCATGTATGCTGAGAGATCCTTGAGGATGGAACTGGACCCTTCTCTGTCTGAGGATAGACACGGATGGTGGTGAAAGTCAAGTGAAAAAGTCAGTTCTGAAAAAAGGTTAGGATCTGAACTGCGCTGTCTTAACATAGAACTACAGGTAGTACAGAGTTCAAAAACTATGAGGACAGGTAGATTTTTGAATTACATATAGTAGAACTGATCAGGGCTAGAAGTTGCTGCCTCTCACAGATGCTTACATTGATTCTTCCAGTCAAATCCCCAAATTGGTGTGAGTCAAGAGGCCTACTTCGAAAGTGCTAAGAGACTTTCAGTCAGCTGAAACTACATGGGGCAGCAAATCCCAGCTCCCAATAACCAGAAATGCCCAAATTCAGGGGAGAATCGGAGTGAGAGATGCTACCAACCATTTCTGTAAGAAGCAATATTTTTCGGCTCTTATTATCTACCTCTATGATTAATGTTGAATTTGGAAAAGCAAAGTCAAATTAGACTTGGGACCCTGCAAAATTTGCCAAATTCTGGCACTGTTGCCTCAGACAAATTTTAAAGTACAGGACATTCATAGAAGGCAGCTCTTAAAAAAATAGTAGATATATACATATATCCTTCTGTAAAGGAAAAAACTTAGAAATAATTATCTCATCGCCAGTGTTGACGTTACTACTGGTATATACTTTCAGCACTAAGAAACAAAAGAGAGTCATGTATTATATGATTTAGTGAAGACAAATACCAGTTGTAAGTTACAATAATAGTAGGGTACTGATCTGAAATTTCCAGTTTCAGAACATTTTCTCTTCTGTACTTGGGACAGCAGGTTTTTGTGTGTGTGTGCACATGTATGCAGGTTGGCAAAGGTTTAAACTCTGCTATGAGTTATCGTTACTTCTGTTACCTGCCGCTTCCAGCTACTTCAGCCTTTGAAATTGAATCAGGATAGTGCAGATATGATTCTTTCATTGCCCAGGCTTCCTGATTATGATAATGCCGAATCAAGCTCTGCCGGTTTGTTAAAGACAGTTTTTAGTAGTTGATTCTATGGGCTATGACAGTTCTGCCATTGAGCATCGACCTCTAACATCACTTCTATAGGTATAAAGCAGAAAAAAACTCTGCATAGATACAGAAGTGAATAATTAATGCAAGGAGAAACAGACCCAGTGTCTAGACTGAAAAAAGTATTTGTGTAACTAAGTGCAACTGGTATTGGTCTGAAATCCAAGAAAATACAATTTTAAGTGTATATGTTATTAGATGTGAGTCAAATGGCACTTAATTGCAGGTGGTGCTGAAGCTGGCATTTCTCCCTACTTACTGTGGCCTTTGGACTAAACACAGTGATGAAGCTGAATAAAACATGTTGGATTTGGGTGCTTAAACCGGATATCAAAATAATGAGGTAATTATGTAATTCAGCTCATGCTTTTGTAGTGACTGCTGGAGTGACCAGTGCTTCTCTGTCTTGAGGGTAAACTGTGGGATGTGTGAGGCCCTCACTGATCTTGCTTTGTGAAGAATGTATCTGCGTTGTCTAATACTCTAATGTATATTTTGTGTGTGATTTGACAGACAATAAAAATTGAATAAGTCAGACATCTGTACCCAAGAAAAAGAGGGAGAAAATTATTATTTTTCAAAATGATTTGTGGCTAATTTCCCCAAAGAAAAAAACAAAGAAACCCCAGAAATACAGTGAAAGCTGCTAGATTTTTTTGCTTGTTTCATCTCCATTAAAATACTTTTAAGCAACATCTGCTGTTGAGATCTCTATGTGGCATTTCCTTTAGTTTTTAACTTTACCCAAACACAGCAAGCGGCATCAACAGATGCAGTGGACTGAGATTAGTGCTAATCCACAGGTGTAAATGCTGTTCCTGAGACAACCATAGGAATCTATTTCTATTCTAATTTCTTTAATACCTATTTTGTTTTACATGTAACTGCAAAGATGCTTCTTTACTTGTAGCTTTCCAATCAACTTTCTCGAAGTTTCATTTAGAAATCCATAGTTAAATAAACTTATGGGCTATCTGCAATACATAATGCTGTGTCTAGCCGTCTAGCCACCTCCCCTTTCACTGTTCTTCAAAGCTATGTGCTTTAATTCAAATACAACATGTTTTTGTACTTGAATTACTCATTCACTAATTGCTAGATAAGGTGAAATTGTCAGGAAATGTATTCTCTGTTGGTATTTTTTTTGTATTCTTAAAGACAGATGTTATTGCTAAGTCTTTGCAATTTTAAATGATAAACAAAGCTATATTTACTGTAATTACACCATTGTTTTAAAGCCTTAACAAAAACATGTTTGTTGGTCGGTATGTCTGGGGTTGATGCATGTCCAAGAGGTCAAAAAACCCTTTAAAGTAGATGGAAAATTTTAGTGCTTCAAATGTAGTAAGGTATACGGGGTTTATATTCTGGTTGCTCAAATTTCATAAATATATGAAATATAGAACAAAAATTAATGGTGTAGAGAAATCAGTAATTTTCAGCATAGTCTTATGTAGTAAGACTCTGATTTTTATTTTTAGGTTTTTATTATATCAAGATGAACATATCTTTACACTGGTAAATACATAACCATCTCATAAAATTTGTCTAGACTCAAAGGACAATTTGGTAGAGCACTGTCTTTTTTCCCATGAAAGTGTTTTCTGTAGTGAAAACTGTGTTCAGATATTACTTGTAACTGTGTAATAGAATACAGAGATTATATCGTATGTGAAATGGGGAAGAAGGAAAGCATCGATATAGGAGTGGAGAAACTGATTCAGTCCTGCCTTTCACACACAAAATATATCTTACTGTAGCTAACAGTGAAAGGAGCACAAAATATTTTAGCTGTATCGCTCTTCCTCTTACCTGTTCAGGGAAATGGAGACCAAGAACAGGCAGTGTTGAGCCAGCTTTGGTGGATGAGAACTCTAAAAGGGAAGTAAAACTGCTTATTTAGTGGGTTTTTACACTTAACGGTCAACTTTCAAAACATGACTTAGTCTTTTTGTAAGGCAACCAGCCTGATAATAGAAATTATTGCATACTTCTACTGTTTTAGGCCAATCTTACTTTCTGTTCTCTAAAATCCTATGTTCCCCTCCAGTTTCTTCTGTTCTTTCTGCCAAGTACATGTACTTTAATTGCACTGGAACACTGGGTCAGCGTTTGAATAGCCTGCCCTCAGCCTGAGAGGGAATATGGTAATGTCTTTCACCTGGGAAGAGTCACAGCTGCTTGTGTCAACTGAAAATAATACCCAGATGAGAAAAAGAATACAAGAACAACAAAAAAAAGCTTTTCTCCCTGCCATGCCCCTCTTGTTTCTCCACCGCATGATTAGGTTGGGATCATATTCAGGTGTTGTTGCTAATGTCTCCTGCTATTCTGTTTCTGTGGTGAAAAGGGTGGAGAACCTCTACTCTGTGTGATATGGCAGAATTAGTTTTCTGGTTTCCCTTGGTCTACTGGTTTGGCCAGTTTGTGGTGAGATTCCCAGCTAATGCTGCAATGATTTCATGTTGAGATGAAGTGAAAAGAGGTATGTGATGGTCTTCTCAGTGTTGTTAATACTTGTGGTATCTATGTGGTTTGTTTACTTTTGTTCAAGCTGCAGTCCCAGAGTTTAAATGAAAATTTAAATGAAAATTTTACTTCTGCCTTTTTTTCCCTTTAATTAAAAGCTTTTCTAATTCTTATGGCTTTAAAAAAATACTTGAAAGAATTACTAGAATATACTGTACCGATAGAGCATAGAGCTATTTTTCCTAATCGCTAGGAATAATTGTTGATGTTTTTATGAAATAGGCCATGATGTTTTTAAAATTGGGAAAATAACCCTTGAAACTGAGATGTACAAATGAGGTAAGGGCCTGGAACTTAAGGTTAGATTATGCACATTTCTTTGTTTCTTCTTTCACACTGAGACTCCGGAAGCTGCCCTAACAAACAACAAAACCGACTTTAGCAAAACTTGTTTGTTCTCCTCAGAAGTTTTGTTTGTTTACTGTCAAAGATTCTGAAACTCTCTTCTCAATGCAACCCATTCTCCGCAGAATGTAGTACAAAAACGCTGCCGTCTGGATTTCATATGGTTTTCTATCTGCTGTGTATTTTCACAGATGTGTGAATTACTACGTGATGTTCAGAGCCATGCGGAGAAGGACCCTCTCTATCTAAAACAGTCACTATATACAGATCGCTAAGGTTATGCGAACCTTCGGTATGATAGCACTTTGTTTTAATTACATACTTAGATATTCCTAGTGTAGGTACTTGAAAGGTAGCTTCTTTTTTTTAAAATGAAAGTGAAGCAAGCTACCTTTCCAGGTGGTGTAGGGCAGTAGGAGTAACTTGTCGGTGAAGTGCAGTACAGGTATCGTGGTGTAGCTTCAACATCCCCCTGCACTGGATCTTCTCTCTAGGAAAGACTTTGTATAGCTTGGTGGAAGACAGAGCCAAATAACAGACTAGAAGCTTTTGGCCCTGGTCTTTCTGATATGGAAAAGCAACGCTGATTGTAATCTATTTGAGATCTACCTCGGGTATCTGGTAACTGCTGGGTTACAAATCCTCTGCACTTCAGTGCTGTCCAGGTCAAGAATTTTATTCTGCTTGTGGTGATGCTGGTTATAAACAGGCTGTAAACTATCTTAAGCTAAATGATCTAGGAAAGGTCTCAAAAAGATGAGAGCAGGGCTAACTTTTAAATCTAGCTAAAAACAAAAGCATCAAAAGCGTGGTGCAAATGCTCATTATGGCTTGATTGGTGGAAAATCAGACAATGCTGCTGTTCTCAGTAGTATCCTGGCTGAGGAATTCAGCTGTACAGGATGATGACTATTTATGATTTTCAGTGCTACCCTTAGAGGTGGAGGATGCATGACAACTCATTATTTAGTGCCTATATTTAGGAGTTTTGAGTACTGGTTATTCAGTTTAAGAAAATGGACAGTAATTCTTGAACCAACCATATTGGCTTTTTATAAACTGTTGAAAATATCAGGAAAACAGTGAACCTGTTAATTGTATATAGAACAGAAGGTGCTCAGACTTTTTTTGAGCTAGTAATGATGAGGAAACAGTAAACACATGAATAAAAGGTGATTGAAGAGCATTCAGTAGATAAGGTTGCAGAAATTCAGCTGGAATGTTCTTTAATTATTTTAATTTTGTCCTGGTAACACCAGACATTTTTCACCAAGGATATGCAGTTTGTCTAATGTCTCTAACTGCCTTAGGTTTTAAATCCACATGCACTGAATATTTTCCCCATTTTGGTTTAAAGGAAAAAAATAGTATTACTATTGGCTTCTTTAGATAAGAAAACTATAGAAGAGTAATTTTTTGTTCTTTTGTGTCTCCTCCCCCAAAAGCAGAGGGGAGGAAAGAATGAAACTGATTCCCAAATACTCAGTATGGAGTGTTGTACCTGGTCTTATAACAAGCTTCCTAAAATGAACAACTGTAGCTACATACTTTTTAATTCTGAGCTTTTTTTTTCTTCTTTTTTTCCTGCTCAGAAGAAAAGGATTAGAAATGCTTTCTTATAATATTGCTTTGCTGAATTCTATTCTCAATTTTTGGCTATTGCTAGTTTTTATTTGATGCTTCAGAGGAAAAATTGTCATACTGCTGCAGTAAAACTTGTGGTTTGACAGTTCTTCCTTTGTGTCCCATGAGGCAGAAAGGAATAAGATGAAATGGCTTATTCCCCTTTCATTGCACATAGGTGCACAGGAAAGCCATTTCTTCATGCAAAGAAATCTGCTCTGAGAGCAGGGCTGCTGCATCAAGGAATAATCCCTGTACCCTCTCTACAGGTTCTACAGATGTTAGTTATGCACAATGGCTCCTAAACCTCTGGAGTGTGTCTGTACCGAATTCAGTGCTGTGAAGAGAACGCTGTGACTACTTTGTTTTTCCCTAGCACTTACGTGTACTTTTGCCTCTTAGCAAATTAGCAATCTTTGGTTAGTTTTAGAAGAGATAAATAAAAAGCTAGCAAAAGACATTGCTCCTCTAAAACGGGGGAGATTGTACAGATGGGAAGCAGTGTCGTTGACTGATGCACAGCTGAAGCAGTATTGTGAGGCCTGGAGTCAAAGGTGCTGATATCTGTCTCCTAAATCTTCCTAGACCTTCGTTCACCCAGTGACTTGTGTGAGGTCACGTGGAGTAGTGGGTGATAATTTGGGGAGTTCATGCTGGGATCTTCTGAAGTACAGCTCAGAGTCCAAGTTGCTGAGGCATCCTCTTTTATTGCAGAAAGGAGACCGTATTGAAACGGTCCTAAAAAATAAATGTCAGTCTTTTTACATTAATACTCAGGAAATAAAATCTGCCTAATGATTCAAAGATGTTTCTGTAATTAAAATGCTGCTGAAAAAGTGCCGAAAAACGTTCATGTTCTGTATTGCGTCACGTTGCTATCTAAAAATTATATACCTTGAATAAAATCGTCAGCTCTGTGTGGGGTTTTCAGAGTAGCCAGGTGGTTGATCAACAATATTCCAAGGAACTGAAATTGTCCGTCTTAATTTTTCTCTCTTAGTCTAAACATTGGTGCAGTAAAAGAATGAAATGATCTGGTGCAAATTGCAAATTGGTTTTGTGTGTTGAAGCTGCTAACAAAGAAAAGAGCAACTGCAATGCAATGATCTACTGCTGTTGAGGAAGTGAGGAGAAACTGAATAATCTTAGCTTGTCTCTCCTGACAAGTTCAGAAATCAGTGGAGTATTACTTAGATCAACACTTAAGTGACTAAATTACCGTTATGATTCATGCACCATGATATATGATTTAAAGTCACAGAATACATTAGCCAAAACCTGTTTAAACCTTTGGTGTTGGAGAAAAGTGAGAAGAGGAAAACAAATAATTTGATGCAATGCTAAAGAGATTTAGAGGAGTATTTTGCATTTCTTCCAATATCTGCTGTGCCTTAGACACATGCAATGACTTCTCAAGACAAATTTAAATGCTCTAAATGGACACTAGGATGTATTTTTTGTTTAAAAATACTTTGAGGGCCATACAAGTAGACTTTACAGAGAGCTACTGGAAGAGGGAACTTCCTTCGAGAGCTTGCATCTTATTGAAGGAAGCAAGGAGTGTCCATGCTCTGGTGGCATGTTCTCTGTGAGAACATTCTCTGTGAGAATTGTGGGTGTGTTGTAAGGATGGAGGTTAGGAGGTATACCATGCAGAAGGTATTTTTGAGAAGTCTTATGGTTTGCTCAGCAGCTGCAGGAGAGAAATGGGCATAGAATCATTTAGGTTGGAAAAGATCTTTAAGATAATCAAGTCCAACTGTAAACCTAACACTGCCAAGTCCAGTGCTCATCCAAGAGAATATGGATACTAGAAATCACAAAATATTAGAGTAAGGCTGTGATGGTCTATCTCTATATTAATTTTTCTCCTTTCATGTGGTGTTTCATGTCACTGAAAAGTAACTTTTACAAGCAGAAGAAAATGTAGTCTTTGCCAGGGCTTTTGGCAGCCTGCCACAAATTTTGTACAAAAAAAAAAAGCAATTGAAACTAAAGTGTGTGCAAGCAGTAGCATTTGCCTAGTGACAGTCTTTTCCAAGTCAGAAGAATGGTGTTTGTTTTTTTTTAAGCACACAGTTCACTTGTGCCCTTCACCAAGGGCAAGGTTGAATACAGAGTTCTTTGTGAAAAATGAGATTTCTGGTAGTACTACGCAATCTTTTACTTGTATTAAATGACTTGAGTAAGAATAAGAAACAAAACTGCCGTCCTTCTAAGTACTACTTCTCTTTGAGTATATCACCGACAAGTCTTCGAGTAAGGTATTGAAGAATTCCAATTGTCTTTGTTTTACTATGCTGCCAGTAATTATTTTTTTTTTCCTTCATCTTATAGGCTTTGGTTACTTGAATAACCCCTTTCAGAATTAAATGTATGCACTTTTGTTTGTAGTTCCTTTTTTTTTTTTTAATAAGGAGGCAGATATAAAAAGAGCTCAGTATACTTTTCTCCACTCTGTTAAGTGTTATGAAGTTATCTAGATTCTTGTAGGAGTTCTGCATTTTGACATTCTCATGTTAATTCTTTAAGCCAATATAGGAAAAAATCCCAGAATTTTTAATAATATTTTTAAGTATACTTCATTGAAGTAAAAACACAACCTTGAATTTTCATAATAGAAAAAGAGTGTTTCACTGATAACATTTCCTGTAAAACAAACCTAAAAGAACAAAACTTCCAGCTCTGAAGGGATGATCTGTAGAACAACTTCCAGGGAGCAAAAGGGGGCAAACCCCTCTTTGACCATATTCAGCAGCTAGTCGTTTCAAAGCACCGTTCCTCTACTTCGACCTGTTACAAATGCCTGGTAAAGTAAGCAGTTACGGTGGTTAAGTGTGTTCCTTCAGCAATGCCCCAGGGAAAGA
>NW_010558882.1:18227-28941 GCF_000687285.1 Phaethon lepturus
AAAGAGGAGGAACTTGTGTACTTGTGACTGAGCTGTTGCACTTCAGTGTAAATTGATGTTGACTGTGGCTCTCTGGCTAAGACCATATGCTATAAACTGGGACAGCTGGGGCCTGAGCTCTTATTCTGTGTTGTTTTATTTTTTTTTTTTTTTCACTCTGCTGTGAGGACAGGGAGCAGGGAGCGAAGTATGGGATGAACAGCTGCAGATAGTAACACAATAAACTACCACAACCATGTTTACCAGTTTGTTGCTTCTGTACTATTCATATTTCTGCTATTCAGTGTCGAGGGTAGATGCGTGTTAATGTATATCAAACTGATCTTCACAGGGCTATGGAAGCTTTTCAAATACTATTACTAAAATTGTTCTGAACGTTCACAGAGAAATTCTACTAAGAATTGCTACAAAAATGAATATTGGTTGTCATTTTCTTTTAAATAAAAATCTTGTAAGTCTGGGGAAGTTCCAGGAAATACAAAGAAAACAGTTAAACAGAATAGACAAAATAACCTAGGTAACTGGGCTGGTTGCCTTGACACTGACACCAGGCAAGGTGATTGAGACTGATACAAGATGCAGTCGGACAGTAATGTTAGGAAAGCTAATGCCAGTCATCATGGTGCTATGGAAAACCGGTTGCCTGTTGTGTTTTCTTTTGAATTAGATTGGGAGTGCTAAATGACACTTAAACGTGTGACGCGGAGCTTTGGTACAGTGTAAATTTCCTTAAAGCAGCCTACAATCAGCAGATGTGAAATAAATTAAGAGTTATGTCAACGCATATAAAAGTGACTATAAATGTGGAAGTGTTCAGTTATGCAGATATTTCCTAATGGAGTTCCCTGAATTTGAACTTGGTCCAATTTTTTTCTTGAATGGGTGCTGTGTTGTGGAAGCATAAAATCATTGCTGGCCTAAAGTGGGGGGCAAGAATATGTCAAAAACTGGTACTGTGTGCTTGTGAAACAGAGTGCAGAGTGCCTGAAAGCAGTGAGGTTCTGGGATGCCGTGTATTAGCAATAATCGTTGCTTAAGGAAGTATTTTTGGAGACTAAATACATGTGCTACGTTGACATAGAGGTCTCTAGGTAAATAACTCTGTGTTCATAAAAGCATCGGTGGCAAATACCTGATCAAATTTTCTTTTTCGAAAGACATCGATGTTTTGTTACTGTATACATTGTGAGTTGCCTTTTCCATGGTGTGCGTGCGTGCGACGCGGATCACCTGCGTGACTTGCGCCGCCTTTATTCTTTAGACGGTAATCGGTAGGTAACCGGACAAAGCGCGCGCTTCATTCGCTGGCGTAGCGTGCTCACGCGTTCACTCACAGTTACCCTCGTGGGGGCAGAGCCGAGGGGCCAAGCGCAGGCGGGTGGGGGTGTCCCGGGGGCTGCCAGGCTTGCAGAGTCCCTGGTTCCGGCAGGCGCGTGGGTGTCCCTGTGGCTTCGTCTCCGCCTGGGCCGGCTTGCGCAGCCCCTCGCTGATGCTCGTGTGTGCGAGCAGAGCCTCGTGGCCTGAGCTTGTCGCTCCTCGCAGATCGGACAGGACCGTCAGTCGCCGGAGCTTGTCCCCGGAGGTTGCCGCACGCTGCGTCCCTGCAGAAGCAGCGGGGAAGGGGCACGCGTTATTTGCTTTCTAAAACCGTCAGCTGCACCGTGTGTTTCATCTGCCCCTGAAAATTCAACATAACCTTTCTAAACAACTTTTATGATGTTTATAAATACTTGAAAACAAGCAAATGGTTTAGGGGACATGGTGGCGTTGGGTTGGTGGTTGGACTTGATGATCTTGAAGCTCCTTTCCAACCTAGTGATTCTGTGAACCGCTACCCGCCCACCCACCCCCCAGATTCAGAGCCCTTAACTGATGCTTTTGAGCAAAACCCAGAATTTTCTTGTGGCTTTTGCCAAACAACAGCAAAAATTCTTATGTGCTGCTGGCAAATTTGAGATCTAATTTTATCGTTATATTTATGCAAAGAGGTGCAAAAGCTTTCAGAAATATTGAAGCCACAGTGGATACAATGTTTTTCCATTTCAGAGAATGAGCAAAAAATAACTTTCTGGAGAAAGAAAAGTTGCATGCTTACTGAAACTGTTGATTCATTGTTTGAGGGGAAAATACCTCAGTTATAAGTTACCTGTCAGTCCTTCCACTCTGTGGTGGTGGTTTTTTTTTTTTTTTTTTTTTTTTGTTGTTGTTGTGGGGTTTTTTTTAAACTTTGTTACAGTTTCTCAGTCTTGTCTCAAAATTGGTATTTGAGTGGTTTTTACTTGCAGACTGCCAAATAATGATAATCCGTCAAAAGCCGTGTGAAAAAGTTTGGTAGTGTCCTAAATGGAACTGCCAGAAAGAAATCTTTTCTATATCTATGGCAGCTGATGCCTGTAGAATCAGCGCTGTCAGGTCTTTGTGGACTGGGTAAAACCTCACCAAAGGTAGTATGTGTTGTGACTTCTCAGAGGCCGTTAAACTCTTTTTTTTACTGGTTTCAGTTACTTTGTTCTAAGTATATTGTCGAACATAAGGGACTGAAATTCTAGCCAGAAACAGACCTTTGCAGGTTTTGTTTCCAAGACAAATGACACAGAGAAGCTGTAGAAAATGAAGTGTACAGTCAAATGAGCTGTAGGAATGGCCCTCAGAAAAAAATTTGAGAATGCCTTTGGGGTAAGTGCTGTCTGGAAAGGGCCTTGGAACTAAGAAAAAATAAATTGTAGCATGCCTCTTTTTTCCCTGAATGTGGAGGAATTTGGGCTCTGGTATTTTTTTTTTTTTATGAAGGAATTCTGTGAAGGCAATGACTGCACATAAACATCTTCCTCTAGAGAGTGGTATGAGGGAGGTAAGAATTATTTTCTGAAAACAATACAAATAAAGTTTTGTACAGCTCTTAAAAATAAAATCATACAGCTGAAGTTTTCCAAAAATTGCAGGAGAAAGAGTGAACAAGATTGTTTTAGCTTATACTTCAGAGAAGTAAGAATTACTTTTGGATAATAAATGTTACGTATCCAGTTTTATTCAGTGTATATAATGTCCATAAATGTCTTTAACTGAGGATTGATGTTTTAAGCTTTTACAGAGATCAGTGAAGTTTAATTATGCATTTCTGAGACATGGAGCCAGGTTATACAACTGAGCTGCAAGAGTCAGCTTAAAATATAGACAGCTTGCAAGAAATGTGAACATCACAAGGCATGGTTTAACCTACCTTGAAGATACTTGCTTTATTATATTTTGAAGTGCATGTGACAAACGGCAAAGATTAAAAAGTTGGTTTCACAGGAAACAAAAACAAGCTTCTTCCATCTTTCGCCAGTACAGATGATGTGGAAAATGCTGTAGTTGCTTGTAGTTGATTTAATGCACCTTTGCTTAACTATTTGTGATTACCATTATAATTATTATCTCCAGAAGTATTGTTATAAACCGTATTACATGGAAATAAATTGCTGATACCAGGGCTCAGAGTAACATGAAACCACTTGAACACTTGCAAAGTGTTCTTACTGCCTGGAAAAAGACCTTGCTGGAGAAGATGACCCCAAGGCCTTTCACTGCCACGAGGAAGGCTGTGCTTCGTTGGCTGGGTCTGTCACCTACAGAGCTACTGCGGCCACCGGGTGGTAGCAGGAGCAGCTGCAGCATCAGTCACTGTTTCTCCTCCCGCACCCCTCCTGGCCTGCGCCTGCAGAAGGAGGGAATACAGCGCGTACCAGCGCCAGGCAAGCGTGCCAGCTACTGCTACGACAGAGTGACAGGTGACGGTTTGTGGTGGGTGACAGTCACAACCGATAGACCACATGGGAGCCGCCACTCGTGAGCAGCTGTTCGGTGAGGCGGCAGAGGCGACTGGCAGGCAGGACGCAGCAGATGACAGGGCTACCCTAACATGCAGCTTCCTAGAAAATGGACCTGTGTCACCTTTCCAAAAAACCAATCATAGAAGCATTAAGGTTGGAAAGGACCTTTAAGATCAAGTCCACTGATCAACCCAACACCACCATGCCCACTAAACCATCAAACCCCAAAACAAAAAACCTTAACTTAAAGGTAAATCTCTGCCTTTTTTTAACTGCTATAACAAGTTTGATAATGTTTTCTCCTCCTGTTTCGTGTAAGAAGTGCCCAATTTCGTCAGGCCTCTGTTCTCCTTTAGTTCAGGAAAAAATTAACCGCAAACTTAAATGATCTTTTACTACATGTGAGTATCAGAAAAGTTGTACAAATCTGAATTAGAAACTTTCATAGAACCAGTTAACAGGAAAATAATCCCTCCTGCATGCAATTAAGTACTAGATGTTTAACTGAGAGAAATCCTCAGAACATCAGTTGCCTTTCCAAAAAACACTCTCTAAAAATCCCAACATTCAGTATAAAGGTTTTGTTTTGGTGTGTGGGGGTTTTTCCTTTTTTTATTTTTGTTTTTAATTTTAAAAAGTGCATAAAGAAAGATATTGAGAAGGTGATTCACACCTAAATGAGATCAAGGTAGATTAAATACATACAAGAATTCTTGCAGCTCGGGTCTTAAACAAATACCAGAGGCCAAACCTGTTGTGAGGATAAATGAGAGCTCTGTGGCGATTGGTTAAGTTATTGCTTCTGGTGTCCAGAGTGGATTTAACTGTTAAGGATGTGGAGGTAATGATCTGTTACCCTCCGGTGGGGTGTGCGAGTCATTCTGTGAAAGGTGTACAGCCGCTTTTGACTTGCGATGAGGTGGATCAGGAGAGCTGTGGTTTGACTGTGGCACAGAAGCATCCATGCACGGCACCGAGAAGGGGTGAGGGAAGAGGGCAGATCTATCTTCTTCCTCAGTAAATCCACACGTGTGAAAAACTCTCTGAAATCCTGTAGATTGGAACTACTGCCAACAGGAAAGAACTGGTGATTAAAGAAAATAATCATTGCCTTTTGATGGCTTGTTCAGAATTTGTGCAGAAGATGAAGTAAAGCACCAAGTGTGCCTAAAAGGCAAAGTAGTTACTGACATTTATGTTTATTTTCTTTCATTAGAATGGCTTTAAACATCCATTTGCTTAGGATTTTTGGGTGACATTCTACATGTGGTTTGTGTGTCTGTAAAAAGAGAGGAAAAAACCAAGATTTGCTGCTTACGCTTTTTTTTTGTGTGACAGGTAACCTTTGAATGTCTCACTTTTGCCCAAGACTAACTCAGTAGTGTCCTCATGGGGGTAAAAGCTCTAGAACTTCTAAAGGAAAGAAGGATTATTGATTTTCCATGTGCTCAAACTGAATACAGGGCCATAAAAAAATTTCTTCTGCACTGCCATTATGCATGTTCCTAGCTTAAGCCATGCTTTTCCAGTGGCTGAGAATGGTCTGGCTATTTTTAATAAGTCATTGAAGTGGGATATGGATGAGTAGCTACATAATTAGCAGTACAGTGGACTTTTGTTTTCCAAATATTTTTCTCCCAATTGGCAATGTGGCTATTCTCTACCACTTCAGATGTGGCATCCCATCTCACCTGAGGTGATACTTCCCGTGTGTTTAAATCTGAAAAAAAATTGGAGTCAGGCATTGAAAGGATCGTGACTGATTCATAATTACTCTTATGATATTTATGAATAGTGATTTTTTTTTTTTTTAATCTGCCTTTTGTTCTCTGTACTTTAAAGGTGGTGGTGGAGGGGGAGGTTAAGGCTACTGCTCCCTGTTGTTGTGAAGTATTATAGACATTAAGAAATTGCTACTAGAGCTAATAAATTCTCCTACTAAAGAGTGCAGCTTCTCTCACGCTTTGCTGTGGCTCAGGTCACTGAACCTTTGCTGAGATCCAGGCCTGCCAGAAAATAGGTAGACTCCATAGTAATATGCTAAAAGACTTGGAGGGACCTGAGGGTGGTCTTCGCAATCTCCCATGCTAGCTTGGTAGGGCATCTGCAAACTGTGCTAGGACGTTCAGCCTGCATTAACACGACTAAGGTCTGAGGGAATATGACCAGGTTGGTGGTTATTTTTCCATATTCTTCCTACAAAAGTCGTCTTGAAAGATGTCTTGGGGAAAATGAGTCACAGAAGGAATTGCCAAACTAAAAAGATAACCCTGAGCCCTCAGGCTTACTTCTGAAAAATAAGTCTCTGCCATCAGTAGTTCAGCCTTCTAGCTTGAAAAGGAAGAGGTTGGCTGTTTTTTCCTAGTCCTCCAGCTGAGGTTGTTATACCCAGAAAGCGTGGGGACCGTGGGTGGTGTGATTGATTGGTTGGGTTTTTTTGCAGGCTCTGGTTTGTGTGTGGTGTTTTGGATTTGTTGTTTTGTGGGATTTTTTTTTTTAGTTCAGTTTGGTTTTTTGTTGGGTATGGGGTTTTAGTTTCTTTTGGTTGGTTGGGGTTTGTTTTGGTTTTTCGTTTGTTTTGAGAAGGATGGTGTTCCTTTAAGGGATCATGATCCTGAAAATCTGTTTTATCCAGGAAGATTATTTTCCTTTCAAGCTGAGTGATTTTTTTTTCCGTAAAAAGTGGTAGAATCTAAATTACAAATAGAGGAAAGACCCTCTTGATGCAGTACCTCTGGTCTCCAGAAGTTAGATACCCGTTCAAACATATTTTTGCAAATACTTGATCTGTACAGTTATGTTAAGTGAATTATTGCAGATGCCTCATGGCTCTTTTAAGTTTGCTCCCATGTGTGACTAGATAAAGCCACATGAGATGAGATAGATGAGGCCATTAGAGAGGAAAGACCTGAGCAGTGAGGGAAGAGTGGTTCAGAAACATTTGTGTACAACATAATTTCCATTTCAAATTTCTTCTCTCCTACTTTTTATTTGTACTCTATCAACTGGTAAATACTGCAATTCTGTTGCTGTAGGATTTGACAGTTGTTACACCTTCCTAAAGGAAATAAAAGGATTTTAAAAGCTTGCTTCTAGTGCTTTATTTAAGTATTGCAAGGTTTCCTCATGCCTGCATTTTTGCCAAAATACAGTGACTAATTATAAGTGTGATGTAATGAATGAACAGTTAAATTACAACTTTGTTTTTCTGTGAAGTAACTAATCATAGTTCAGTCTCCTTGGGCTGAGTAAAGACCTGTGTAGCTTCCTGTGCTCTTCAGAGACTGTGATTAGAATCTCTCAGCTTTCTGTAAACATTGCTCTTAACATGTATCATAAAAGATATTTTAATATTAAGCTGAAGTTATACAAACCCATACTTCCTAACAAAATTCCAAGACTCACAGTTGAACTTGCCTAAAAAAAAAAAATCGCTTATATGAAGGGGGGTTGAAATTCAAAAAAAAGAAGAGCGTAGCCTGTCCTTCAGCCACTGGCAAGCGGGGAGCAGTGTGGTGACCTGGTAGGATGGGGAAACAGGTTGCTGAGGTCTGGGCTAAAAGTGCGGAGCCTTGTTTGCTGGGGAGGGCAGAGCAGCGGATGGCAACAGGAAAGAAAAGAGGTGGATGTAGTACGCAGCACGCATCTCCAAATGTAATTTGTAAAGTGCTTGAGCATTTGTCCTTGCTGACCTTGTGAGGTCTGGGAAGTGTTAAAGGAAAATGTCATGCTGGTACCACAGCCTGAGAGAGGTGAGGCTGCTGCAGCTCCTTCTCCTCAGATCCAACCAGTAGCGAGGCTGAAGGTGTATTCCCAGCAGGCACAAACACCTGTATATGTGGTGCTCAAACAGGTTGTGGACAGGCATCCAGAGCACTCGCACGAGCACAGGCAGCACCAGTGGCCTCATCCTGCTCCCCTCTCTGGCTGAGCAGGATGGAGGTCTGCTAATGAGGATCCTGCCATCAGGATGAAGCTGTCTCTCCCTGCCTGCCTTTCTCCTGCTAATGTTTCCAGGTGCATGGCATTTAGGATTCTGGGCTGGGAGGGAGCATGCCTGGGATTTCAGAGATCACTTCCAGAAACAGGCGTGTATTTTACATTGGACCATACTGGGGTTTAAAAACAACAGAAATGAAAAATCTTATCCATGTAGATAGGGGAAGGATTCTTCTCATCTCTGGTACCAACCGGAGGGATGCTAACCACAAAGCTGTGGTTGGCATCTCTTGCAGGTTCATAGAAGAAGTGGGGAGGATGCCTGTGGGAGGCAGGGGCTCCATCCTGTCAGGCTCAATGGCGCTTGGGGACTGGAGCTGGGGCTTTCCTGGGTGAGTTCTCTGCCCTTGAGGCTCTTACGTGAAAAGTGAGCAGCAGGTATGGGAATAATAGCTAATAGCTTAGCACCTGGCTGGAGGGCAGATGTAACTTCCTTGTTTTCTTGTCATCTTCTAATGGGTTTCTGTCCTAAAAGGACTGGGTTGCTGCCTGCAGCTTACCATAATTGGTCAACGAACAAAAGGAACTGCCTGAATCTTAGGCAGATTTTGTGTGTCTTTGGGGTTTTGATGTTGGGTTTTTTTGGTTTTGTTTGGTTGGGGGTTTTTTTTTTAGTATCTCCAGAGAACCATTTTAAATAGGATTTGGCTGTCCCAGACCATGTGAGGACAGTGAGAAGAGGGCCCTAGTCACCATTTGAAAGATTCCACCCCCCTGCCCCCATGTCCAGAAATTTTCCCAAGATAGCCAGTGAAACCGGTGTTTCTCTGCAGCCAGAATGAGTCAAAATGAAGATTGTGCGAGGCACAAACTATACAGGACAGTTCCTGCCCCACGTTGGTGGCTGAGTTGTGCTCCGTATCTCAGTACACACTGCATTTCAGTCGCTTTTCGGGCACTGCAACATATGCCGCAGCTGTCTCCGTAGAGTCAAGCCCTGTAAGGACTGTGCCCGAAGATCAGGATCCTGGGGAGCCTATTTGTAGTCAAAGGCTTTTCTGCAACAAAGGCAACTGATCTTTGCAAATGTGCAGTAAGATCCCCCCCACCCCACCCCCTTTGTGAATGACAGTTCCCCAGGATTAAAGGTGTTGCTCCCCTGTGTGCGTCACAGAGAGCCAATTAACGCTGATTTGTTTGATTTCTGTTCTTCCCCCCCTCCCTGCCCCTTTCTTCTGAGATTGGAAAATAAAAGGTAGATGAGTCATCCTTTCACCTTTCCAATCCTTATTTTACCTGCTGCTTTTACAGCTCCTAATAAACTGTAGGGATTTGTTGATATTTCTGATAGGGAGATAGGACATTGCTATGACAAAGCAAACAAGTGGTGCTGTCTCTCGTCGGGTAAGCTTCACCACCACTGTAACTCCCAGAATAAGCATTAATAATTTAATTGATACTAGACATCAATAACTTAATTGGATTTAACTTCTTACCAGGTCCACTGCTATGTGCTCATTATTTCCTGTAGCATGTATTGTTTGAAACAGCATCATTAGCTGAACAAATTTATTATCATTGCTATAGGTTAAATGACAGTTCAGCAATGTGGATAGCTGACTATAGAAAATATCCAAGCAATTTCCTCTTTCTGTGAGAATAGAGCGGCAGCGTGGGTGGTAATAAATATTTAGAGCGCTCTTATTAAAAAAGAACAAAAGAAACACCACCCCCAACAAAACACGCACTTTCTAGCAGCATTCATTATGATTTAAGTGGAAGTTTACCAAGGTGAGTGTAGTTAAGCACTATGTTGCACTAAAGGCAGGGGTTAGGTTCATCCCTGGTGCGCTTCCAGTGGACTGTGGAGCTACACCGAGAATGGATTTGGCATGCCTTCCGTGTATTTTCTTGAGGCTGTTTGTCGGGGGGGGAAAGCAGGGAAGGGATACTTAAGAATTAAAGACATGAGTTTAAGCAGCAGATTGGAGAGAAAAGTACATCTGGTGTACTTGTGAAAGTTTAAAGAATTCTCTAGGTTCTGTTTTGTATCTCTTTTCTAAATATCTATGTAAATAAATGTGTTCTTTTCTGGGAGCCTTTGATAGGCAGGGGAAGCCTTGCAGCAGCAGTGAAGGGACTGCACATAACCCTGTAATAGTGTGTACTGAGAAGTGCACTGTGGAGAAAGTGGTCTCCTAAGGCTGTGAATCCGTAGCAAAGCCCTTCATGCTTAACCTTTGAAACAATTTATGGTTCATTTATAGCAATAATGCACTTGGCAAAATTTACATTCAAAACTTCTATTCTAATCTGGAAGCCTATGGGAGGCTTGTGATGGGTATAAGTGACTTAATGAAAGGCTGGGACCATCTAAACAACAAAGGAAACCTATTCTTGTCAAGCAGTATGGTTTCAGAGCAGGGCATTTGGCTGCAATGCAGAAAACTTTGGTTTCTTGCCATACAGCAGCTCTATGATTTTAGGAAAATCTCTTCCTTCCTATGTGCTTCATTTATCTTTCTGAACACTTGTAATGATCTCTTACGTCATCATGATCTTCGCAGGTTAAAGTCTAGATAAGACTGGATGTAATCTGCAGAATACCCACTCGCAGAACCTCGTGGAACAAGGGACTTTATGCATTGCAGCCTGTTGCTTTGGATACAGACAGATATGTTGTGTATCCTGCTCAATTCCTTGGCTTAGAAGAATTAGTTAGGTGGGAGGGAAGGGGTCCTTGCAGAAATTTAGGATGCTTTGGAGAGGAAGGTTAACTCATCAGGAACTGGGTTTTGGGAGATGCCAGAAAGCACGTTCATGCAAAGCAGAGTCCCAGATCTATTTCAGAGGGAGGGGGAAAAAAGAAAAGAGAATCATAGAATCACAGAATCATGAAAGTTGGAAAGGACCTTCAAGATTATCACCCAACACCATGTCCTGAAACGCCACATCCACACGTT
>NW_010558883.1:0-823 GCF_000687285.1 Phaethon lepturus
GCTGGTGTCTGTGAGTCTGTGTATATCTTTGCGCACGCTTGTGCACGTTGGACGTATTAGTGCACGTGTGTCTGTACATAGTTGTGCCTGACCTCTCGCCCAGCCCCAAAGAGTTCCTAAGGGCCGTAGTGGCATCCGTCCACTATAGTGCCAGGCACTGACACAGTCTCAGCCCCTCGTTGTCTGAGGGAACATGGACAGGGCCACAGCACTCAGGTCTCACTGAGGAGAAGCCCGAAGCCAGGCCAACTCTTTTCATGCGGCCTCAAGGCAGCTGCAAGGGGCTGCGCTGTTCCACAGGGTCCTTGCTCATGACTCATGGGAAAGCTCTGAGGTTACAGGGTTCTGCTGGCTCTGTGGGGCTGGGGGAGTCCTCTGCCATGACAGAGCCAGGCGCTGCCTGGTGAGGCCAGGAGGAGGAAGCTGGTGGACATCAGGGCTGGAGCCTGATGCCAACAAATGGCACCAACTCTGGAAGGGCTGCGCATCCCTCCCACCAGCAGCACTGTAGGAATCCAGCCATGGCATAAGCTCCCCCTTCAAGCCCCTAATGAGGAAATTCTGGAAACAGTGGTTCCCAGCCACTTGGCCCTGGCTGAGAAGTAGAATACCTAAATTGAGGGCCCCATGGCCTGGGGAAGGTGAAGGGAACTCCAGCATCTGCTGGCATCACCACACAGGGGACACCACCCACTGGCTCTGCTATGAAAAGCTTTTCCATGAAAGCAAGAATCCTGGCAAAACGATTTGCCATTTGCCAGATGAAGCCTTTCACCTGGAGAAGCTGCAGCTGCATGCTCTGACTCCCGCAGTGGGATTCAGG
>NW_010558884.1:0-251 GCF_000687285.1 Phaethon lepturus
ATCTGGGCAGGGGAGGGCTCTGCCTCGGGTTGCTCTGGCCACCAGCATCTCGGGAGCGCGTGGAGGCCGTCAGTAACGCCGCAGGAGGAGGGAGTGCTAAACCTGACCTGATTAAGTTGTGAACCGCAGGAAATCCTGAAGGCATGAGCCCCCCCGGGCGGTCGGGCTGCCAGGGTGCTTGAATCCCTCGGAATCCCCTCGCCCAGCTCCGCCGCCGGCTGCGGGTTTGCCTTCAGCCCCGGGGGTAGGCC
>NW_010558884.1:423-647 GCF_000687285.1 Phaethon lepturus
CCAAGCTCCCAGCTCTCGCCGTCACCTGCTTTGGCATTTCGTTCCCATTTTCAGCCCCCTCCTGCCCTCACCCCAGGGTTTTGCATCCCGGCAGAGGGAGAGACCCAAAAACCACAAAAACATCAAACAGCCAGTCCCTTCCGCCTAGGAAACACGTTAAAAATCCCAACCAAAACCACGCTTCAGGCACCGGAGCCAAACCAATAGACAATTTCCATCCACTT
>NW_010558885.1:0-8592 GCF_000687285.1 Phaethon lepturus
GAAGGGGCTATGTCCAATGGGGTCTACGTGCCACCCAGTGCGGCCAACGGGGACGTGAAGCCAGTGGTCTCCACAACACCGCTGGTGGACTTCCTCATGCAGCTGGAGGATTACACACCCACGGTACATGGGATGCGCTGGGGGCAGGCTGCATGCAGGTGACAGGCTGCCACAGGGAAGCAGAGTTCCTCCAACTTTTCTCTTGTACAGATCCCAGATGCTGTCACAGGCTATTACCTCAACAGAGCAGGATTCGAGGCCTCTGATCCACGCATGTAAGTGGCAGCAGATGTGGTAGAATGTGGCCTCGGGGACCCTGTACAGGGTCTGAGAGCTGGGGGCCCCAGTAGAAATTCCTTGATCCCAGTGTTGCTCTGTGCTGTCTGTCTGAAATTTTCCCTTCTCTTTCTCTGCTGGGTAGCATTCGTTTGATCTCTCTGGCCGCACAGAAGTTTATTTCTGACATTGCAAATGATGCGCTGCAGCACTGCAAGATGAAGGGAACAGCCTCAGGCAGCTCCCGCAATAAGAGCAAGGTGAGAGAAGGAGAGAATGACTGCTCAGATGAGGGGAAATGTCCTCTCCTGGTGCTGTAGCAAGCTAGACTTGTTGCCATTGAATGTGGGGATGTAGAAAGTCTTAAAACCTGTTGTGCTTCTGAAGGGTCAACAAACTTACTAATAAGCTAGGGCTCTGCTGGTGGAAGAGGGATGCTGGTGGGAAAATGAGGTGGGCAGTGGAATTAGTGGAATATGCTTTGATGGCTTCACAGGAATGTGCGAGTAGCTGCACCTCATCAGACCAAATCTAGCCCTGTGTCCTCCCTCTTGACAGTGACCAAAACTCAGATGCTTGGGGAAGAACATAAAAGGGGAGCAAGCATGTAACGGTAGTTTCTGGGAACTCTCCCAGTCATCATCTGCTTGTGGTTCAGGGGCCTCATGAGGGCAATGTAATTTATCTTTACAGTGTTGAGTAACGCTCAGTGTATTTCTGTCCATTGAGCAGCTGAGGGCACAGAGCAAGCAAAACGTGCAGTATTTAAGAGCTGGTTAATGCCGCAAACACTGGTCTGCAGCTGCTTCTGGGAATCGTGCCACGTACAGGTCACCACAGCTTGTTGGGGAAAAATCCTGAACCCACAAGGTTTTGAGGAATGTCTGGCAGCTTAGGTTGTCCTTGCTGTGACTGATACCACTCCTTGTCCCTTCAGGATAAGAAGTACACGCTGACAATGGAAGACCTGACACCAGCACTTGCAGAATATGGCATCAATGTGAAAAAGCCACATTACTTCACATAAAGACTGAGGGGTTGTCGCTGGGAACTTTTTTAGAATTGCTTCTGTGCCATTAAACAGCTGGGTAGTTGTTTTTTTTTTGGAAAGGCATCTTGTCTCCTGCCCATGTGCTAATGCCCTGCCTACAAGTAAAACAGCACACAAGCTGGCCTGCTAGGGCCTCTGTTCTCGCTATGCCAACAGAAGTCGGTCCTGTGCCTTTGAAAGGCCAGTGCAGAGAGGGGTTGGTTGTAGGGCTCGCAACTGGTGGATTATAGTTGTGCCTTCTGCCATTCCCAGGAGGGCTTAACCCTGCCCCAAGAAGCTGAAGGGAAGTAGGCATAGCAGAAATGGGACTGCCAACCCTCTTTGTTTCTTTCTCTTGAGCATACTCATCATCTCTCAGGAGTGCTCAGGGGCTTACACAGACAGCACTGCAGACATAGCCTGGGCCCTCCTCTCAAGAGAGGAGAGTGCTGTTAGCCCATCTGCTTTCCTTGCTCCAGTTACTGGAGGAGGGATGGTACAGGGGTGCAGATCCAGAGCCTGGGACTCTGCAGACTGTTGGGCAGCCCGTGTGTCAGTCTTTCCCTTTTTCTGTGGACAATGCTCTGTGCATGTACGCACCCCTCCACCAGCAGGCAGTTTTTCATAAAGGTTTTGTAAGAAATGTTTATTTCAGATGCTGGCGGCTTTTCCACATGGCCTGGATGGAAATGATAAAGAGTGAAGCGCAAAGCTGGGGTGGTGCTGGGCACAACAGGCAAGCTTCACCCCACTGTCCTTAGTAGGGAAGAGCACCAGGACTGGGCGCTGCCTAACATGAGACTGCTAAGTGGGTGAGCCGCTCTGGGCCTGGGGATGAGGACAGCGTGGCTCCACAGCCCCATCCCAGCCTCACAGGTAGCAGAGCCCAGCCGTGCTCACTGTCATGGGCCAGGCCTCCTGCTCAGTCTCTGCCCATAGCTGCCAGGGAGGATGGAGGTGCTGCCATAGATTCGGTGCTACAGTGTCTGAAGCCTGCAGAGCAGCTCCAGAGAAGGCAGCCTTGTCTGTACCGTGTGTCCGTGGCTGGCTCAGGGTGAGGGGGCATTCCCTGCTCCCCCTTGGCTCTGGGGTTAAAGAAGGCACTTGGGGGTGGCGGGGAGGGAAGCATGGCAGCGTCAGGTGGCTGGGAGGCACCCTCCCTCTCTACTTCTCCTGCATCTTCTCCAGGATGGGCACAATCATGTCAAACTTTGGGCGCTTGGCTGGGTCCTCGTTCATGCAGATCTTCATCAGCTTGCAGATGTGTGGCGATATGCCGGGTGGGATGGTTGGACGTAGCCCCTCCAGTGCCACCTGGGAGCATGGGAGAGCAGGGCAGGATCAGAAATCTGGACCCAGCTCTGCATTTGACAGGCAGAGCCCATACCTCTGGGAGGAGTGTCAGTGGGCTCTCCTTCAGTGGGCCTTGCCTCCGCTCCCTGCTGGCGGCTTAGGCCCCCTTATGCCCTGGCTGATCTGGTCTGGACTAGTGTGTTTTTCCCAGCCCTCTCCTCACCTTCATGCCTATCTCCATGTTGGACAAGTCTGCAAACGGCACCTCACGGGTCACCAGCTCCCACAGCAGCACTGCGAAGCTCCACATGTCAGCTGAGCGCCTGTTAATTTCCTCTGGCTTCTTCTGCAAGGCTGTAGGGAATCCAGCACGTAGGGCTGAATGTGGCTGAGGGCAAGGAAGGGGCCAACCAGCAGGAGGGGTCTGGCAATGATGGGCTCACCTTCTGGGGCCACCCAGGCTGGCGCGTACATCCTCCCTGGGCACTGGAAGGAGAACTTCACGTCAGCCATGCTGATCCGTGCAGTCATGTCCTCATCGATCTGAGGAGAGAGGGGAGGTCAGAGGGGAGCCTGCCCTGCCCCAGCCTACAGGAGGAAGGGCTGCACCATGTGACACCGACACTCACCATAATGCTGCGGCTGTTGAGGTGGTGGCGTGGAATGAGGGGCTCCAACGTGTGCAGGAAGGCCATGCCCCGTGCAATGTCAAAGGCAAATTTCACTGCCTGCATCTGGTCCACTACAAAGTCTGCAGGGAGGGAGGTGGCATGAGGGTAAATGAGAGAGTGGGGGTGCCATATCACTTGCAGCATGTGTGGGAAGGGACTGATGTTAGCAGACACACCACGCGTGGGGCGTGGGGAAGGCATGCAGACTGGATACTGAGCTCACTCGGGGCCCACCCTGGTGTTGCAGATGGAGGGGCCCCCTGCCACCCCCCCGAACACATGGAGAAGCAACTTCTTGAGGATGGGGAGACTAGCCTCTGCCCCCAGCTCTGTCACCCCCCATCAGCACTCACTTGTCCCCTCATGTAACACGTTGTAGAGGGAGCCATAGGGCATCCAGTGGCTGATGACAATGGGGTGGGGCGCTGGGGGGGCCTGGCAGGCGCCCAGTACCGGCAGCACATTTGGGTGAGAAAAGATCCTGTAAGAGAAGTGACAGCCCTGAGAACAGTGGGTGCTGCCCACACCCCCTCATTGCCTCCCTGCCCTTTGCACAGCTGCTAGTGTGCGGTCCTCCCAGGGCCTTCTTGTTGTCCTCTGGGCATCGCTGTGGAGCACTACCACCCAACCCTGCAGACCTGGCTGGCTTCTGCCTATCTCATACTACTCTGGAGATAAGGCCTGCCCTCGAGAGCCACGGCTGCCTTGGGGAAGGATGTTGGCACTCACCGCAGCTTTGGGTATTCCTCATTGAAGTCTCGGCTCTTCCGATTTGTCCAGTCCCGGATTTTCAACATTTTTATGACAATGTCATTGCCTTGCCAGCGCCCCTTCCACAACTGCAGGGAGGCAGGTGGAGACAGTCACTATGAGAAGGACAGTCCCCGAGCACATCCCAGCCCCTTGTGCAGGGCTGTGGGGCCCACGGAGCCCACAGGACTGACAGGACCACAGCAACATGGAGCAACTGTGACAAAGCATGAGAGTGAACCCTGGCCTTTCAGTCCTGGGCAGTTGCCTTCTCTTTGTGTGGGCTGGACCCACATCTGGATGTGGAAACCCACCAAGCAGCTGTGCCCCAGTTCTGCACTCCACAGCTAGCCACGGGCTGGGGAGAAAGCAGTGGTCTGCATGGGTGCAGCCACCCTGTCCCAGGGGGCAACAGGCCTACGTACCTCTCCTGACTGGTTCTCATTGAGTTTTTGGCTCAAGCTCAGCTGTTTGAAGTCTATTCCAGCAAGTTTGTTGAGAGTCCCATTTCCTGTAAGAAAAGGAGGAGATGCAGCCTGTGGCTGCATGGACCTTCCTCTTGACATCCACCTGGGACTGCAGAGGGAGGCAGTACCATTGGCGTGCCTGCCCTACCGGACAGGAGAGCTATGCTCTCCTTTGCAACAGCATGCTCCATTAGGGAAGGCTCTGTCCTTACTGGGGCGCGTGCGGGTCGTGCCCTTCCAGAAGGTATCCTTGTAGGGGATCTTGGTGAGGCTCTGGCCCAGCTTCTCAGCACGCTCTAGAGAAGGACAAGGAGTTTGGCAGCACAAGCAAAGAGCTTGCTGATGCTGAGTGCAGGGGCTGCAGCAGGAGCCAGAGGCAGGTTCTGGGGTCAGGATGAGATCCTCCTACCTTTCAAGACCTCTCGCAGTGGTGTCTTGGCTTTGTCAATGGGTGTCTCACCATACTTGTTAGCAACGCTGACCAAGGCCCCACTGCCCACCAGATCCTGAGGGAGGATAAAGCAAGGATCTGCAGAGTTTGCAGTCATCTTCTCAGACTCCTCATACAAACCCAGCCTCCTTCCTCACCCCTTCTCTCCCGTCCCATGCCCACCTCAGCCACCTCCCTCGTGCTGGACTCCTGCCTGTGTCCATGTGCTTCCACTCACCTCTGCTACCTGGTCATGTCCCCAGAAGCAGGCATAGTGCAGAGGTGTATTCCCATGCTCATTCACTGCATTGATGTCTGCTTTGAACTGGATCAGCTGGGGGCAGGAGGACAATCCCTGTAAATCTAGAGAAGATCCCCTTCCACCCACCACCTTGCCCTGGGAGAGGGCAGAAGCACCAACAGCAGCACATTTGCTGCCTTTGTGCTGGCAAGGTCTGCTCTTGGGAGGTGGCTGAGGCTGGATGCAGGGCTTCTGTGGGGAGGGGGTAAGTGCTCAGAGGCACCAAGGTGGGGATGTAGTAAACTCATGGCAAGGAAGCCAGCAGGTGACAGTGGGGAGCAAGTCCTGGGTGGACGGGATGGAGGGCTTCACAGAGTCCTGCTCAGTTTGCCATGGGGCTGTGCAAGGCACGAGGTAGGTGCCTGAAAGTCGGTGGGAAAGGGGCAGGGTGCTGGCTGTGAGAGGCAGGTACCTTCTGCACAATGTCACGGTGGCCATGGCTGGCAGCCAGGTGCAGCGGGGTGTCGTCACCACGGTTCATTACATTGATGCGTGCTCCCCGCATGATGAGCATGTCGACCACATTGGAGCGGCCCTCACGGCAGGCCCAGTGCAAGGGGCTGAAGCCGTGGTCATCCCTGTGGAGACAGCAGGGACAGCTCTGCTGAGCGGCTGCAGCCTGCTTTCTGCGTTCTCCCCTGGCCCAGGCAGGGAGAGGAGGGCTGAGCATGGTCGCAGCACTGCTGGCAGCCCCACAGCCAGGCAGGTATCGCCCTGTGCGCCCACACACAGGCCATGGAGCTGCAGGGGACGGTCTGAGAGGCTCTCCCACTCTCCCCCTTCCCCACGAAGGCCCCAGAGGCCCTGGCCAAATCCCATCTCCCAGGCTGAATCACAGAGACGCTGGCAAGAGCCAGATCCCCTCCCCCACACCCCCTCGGCTCCGGCAGCCCTGGCCAAGTAAGGGACGAGGAGACCAGCCAGGCCTTAAAAGGAGATTAGGGCCCGGCAGGCAGGGGCCACCGCATCCCCGGCTCCCCTCCAGCTCCCCGGCACAGCAGACCCCATCTGCCCCCCCCGCTTCCCGCACCACCCCTGCAGGCAGGCAAGGACAGCTGGCCCCGCAGGCAGGGGCTACCCCGGCACAGGAACCCAGGACCAAAATGCCCCAGTGAGTGCCAGACCGCCCCCAGTCCCTCAGGCACAACCTGTAGTCACACAAGGTCTGTGTGACTGGGACCCCCGGGAGGGACTGAAAGACGTGGCCAAAGGCCAAGGGAAGGCCCCTTGTCCAGAACGAGTTCAGCAAAGACACTGCCATGGCCTGAGAAGGGATCTTTGGTGTGCAGGCAGAAGGCTGTGCCTGCCTACAGGCAATGGAGGTGTCTGCTCTAAACCTTGTGCCTGGCCTGAATGCTGCTCCTGAAAGGCAGGCAGGCAGCACATTGGACTGCACGGGTCCCGCGGGAGCTCCTGGAGCAGGGGATGTCCTGTGGGAAGGAGAGATCTGGGGCAGGGCACACAGGGGCAGGGTGCAGGTCGGCCAGTCATGACTGCCCTGTGCAGCTCCTGGCCTCGGGGTTGTTCCCAGCCCTCCTGTTAGAACTCAGCTGTGCTTCCACACGTCAGCTGCAGTGTTCCCAGGAATGGGGACAGGGGAAGTGGTCACCCAGACATACAAGCCACCCTGGGGATGGGGAGATTCTCCCCAGCACCCTCAGCCCAACCCTTGTCCAAGACATATCCCATCCTGTGGCTTGGAGCAGCAGCAAAAAAGATGTGCAGCCCTCATGCCTCAGCGATGCGGTAACTTCCTCCCAGTGGGGAGGAGCCGAATCCCACCCCCTCACCAGGACACGGAGCAGAGCGGAAGCAAGCCCCGGCTCTGGTCCAGCACCCTTGACCCTGGTCCAGCACCCTCGGCCTGTGGTGCAGCCGAGCAAGGGACACCGCCCCAGCGGATCCAGGCCGGGCCAGATCCCCTCCTGCTCACCCTTGGTTGAGGTCATTCTCAGTGTTGTCCAGCCAGAGGCGCACAGCCACCGCATTGCCCTCTCGGCACTGTGTGAAGATGTCATCCATCGTGGCTCTTGCTGTGGGGAGGGTTGTGTAAGGACACGGGGCCCCGCTGTGGAGTGGGGCTCCGTGCGCCCCTTTTCCACATGCAAGCCTTGAGACCCAGACACCACCTCTCACAGCCCCTCTGCTCCTCCTGACAGGCCCTCAGCTGGGGCATCTCCCTGGGGAAGCAGGACAGGAGCCTCATGTCCACCTCCTTGGCAGCCCTGCGGAAAACCGCAGGGACTAACGAAGGCTGGGGACAGAGCTGGACTCACAGCTGAGGGGGAAGTTCACGACTGACTCCAGCGTCACGGGTGCCTGCAGCAGCTCGCAGGAAGCAGATTTGGCATCCATGAGCTTATCTGCAGGACCAGCCAGATCCGGGTGCCCACATCTCCTAGGAGGGGAGTGGGTCAGGGAGCAGAGCTGGAGGAGGTCCAGTACCACCCTACATGGGATCCCATAGCTCCACAGACCCTCCTGATCCCCAACTCTGACCCAGGTTTGGCTGAACTTGGCACAGCATCATGTTCAAGAAACTGGGAACCCAAAGGTCCACAAGCTCCCCCTCTCTCCACTCTAGTCCACAAACACCCCAGCCCAGAGCCAGGCAAAGAGCATGCATCCTGGTTGCATTGTTAACCCCTTGACAACAGCAGCCTGAGACCCAGGGCTGCACTGCCCCGAGCTCCCCAGCAGCACAGGGCTGTGCCTGGCAGGTACTTTCCTGCCTGGGGGTCTGCAGCATCAAGCAGGAACACGGGGCTGCCCACAGCGAGTCCCAAAGGTGGGTACAGGGACAGACCAAGCATGATAACCCCAACATACACCTGTGAGGGCTTAAACATGGCATCCCTCAAGGCCGCTGCAGGGTCTGGTGCTTGCCCAGCTGCTGTGCGACCCCCACCCACTTTGTGCAGGCAGGACAGGACCTGGCATGCTCCTTGCACCTGCGTGGGCAGCTGCCATCCCCAGGACAGCCACTCTGCCTGTGTTGCATGTTCCAGTCAGCTACATGGGGCAAGGGACACAGGAGACCAGCCTCATGGTCCGGACGCCTGATGGGGCCTCACAGGCACCGGAATGGGCTCTGGCACTTCCAGGGCAGCACCAGCTCTGCTCCTGGCTCACCAGCTGTGGAGGACAGAGCAGCCCTGCCCATGAGCTGCAAGTAGCCAGCGCCACGCCCTGACCCAACATCCTGCGGGTCCTGCCAGCCTCAGAGGCCGAGGGCTGATGGTGCTGCCCCCAGAATGGATTTTCACCCACCCATCTGGGACAGGGCCAAGGAAGGGGCACCCTAGTGCCACCCCATCCCTGTCTCAGCCCTGTGGGACTTGCATCCTGCTGTCACTGCTGCCTTTCCTCCACCA
>NW_010558885.1:8606-8989 GCF_000687285.1 Phaethon lepturus
CTCTCCCCCTAGCGCCCTTCCCCCCCCCAGCCATGTCCCCTGCTTGGGCCAGGGCTACTGCACTCCTGCTTGTCACTGCACCCTGCCTCAGTCCCGACCAGGCTGCCAGGCCTCCCCGTGTCCCTGCCCTGCCTGAAATGAGGGGCCCTCTACTCCCCCATTGCCAAGTGGCCACATCTGCCCTGCTGAGTTCCCTGTGGCCCCTTTGCCCACCACTCGGGCTGTGGCCCCATGATGTGAAGACCCAGGCTGCCCCATGCTGCCCTCCTCATTCCTCATCAACCCTGACCCAAGACCCTTCCCCAAGACCAGCTGTGAGGGCCCCACTCCTCCCTGCAGACACCCCCAAACCTCTTCCAGTGCAGTCCCAGCTCTGCCCCACA
>NW_010558886.1:0-1147 GCF_000687285.1 Phaethon lepturus
CCGGCGGCCGAGCGCACGGTGGCCTGGGTGTCCAACATGCCGCACCTCTCGGCCGACATCGAGAGCTCCCACATCGAGCGCGAGGAGTACAAGCTGAAGGAGTACTCCAAGTCCATGGACGAGAGCCGGCTGGACCGGGTATGGACCTCGGGCGGACCCAGGCGTTGGGGGCTGCGGGC
Source organism: Phaethon lepturus (assembly GCF_000687285.1). Classification (NCBI taxonomy): domain Eukaryota; kingdom Metazoa; phylum Chordata; class Aves; order Phaethontiformes; family Phaethontidae; genus Phaethon; species Phaethon lepturus. The sequence continues at coordinate 180 of NW_010558886.1, forward strand.
GCAGGGGTCCCGGGGACCCAGGGGTCCGGACCCCAGGAGATGACCCTGACATAGGTCCTAGGGATTCAGGTCCCAGGGACCCAGGTGTCCAAGGCCCAGGTGTCCAAAGCCCAGGAGATGACCCTGGTGGACCCAGGTCCCAGGGACCCAGGTGTCCATGCTCCCGGAGATGACCCTGATGACATAGGTCCTAGGGACCCAGGTCCCAGGGACCCAGGTGTCCAGACCCCAGGAGATGATCCTGATGACATAGGTCCCAGGGACCCACATCCCAGGGACCCAGGTGTCCATGCTCCAGGAGATGACTCTGATGGACCCAGAATCGCAGGACCCAGGTCTCCATGCTCCCAGAGATGACCCTGGTGGACCCAGGTCCCAGGGACCCAGGTGTCCAAGGCCCAGGTGTCCAAAATCCAGGAGATGACCCTGGTGGACCCAGGTCCCAGGGACCCAGGTGTCCAAGGCCCAGGTGTCCAAAATCCAGGAGATGGACCCAGGTGTCCAGACATCATCATGGTGGGGGACCCAGCTGTTTGAGTGTCACCATGGCGGGGACCCAAGTGTTCGGGCATCACCGTCAGGGAGACCTAGCCCAGGTGTAGGAGATGACCCTGATGGACCCAGGTGTCCAGACATCATCATGGTGGGGGACCCAGCTGTTTGAGTGTCACCATGGCGGGGACCCAAGTGTTCGGGCATCACCGTCAGGGAGACCTAGCTGTCTGGGCATCACCATGGTGGGGACCCAGGTGTTTGGGTGTCACCATGCTTGGGACCTAGATGTTTGGTCATCGCCACGGTGGGGACAGCCGATCACCATGGCGGGACCTTGGGTGTTTGGGCGTCACCGTTGGGGGGAACCCAGGCGTCCGGTCATGGTGGGGACGGGGAGGTGCCGCCGGCACCCTGCAGTGTGGGCTGTGGCAGGTGAAGGAGTACGAGGAGGAGATCCACTCGCTGAAGGAGCG
>NW_010558887.1:0-551 GCF_000687285.1 Phaethon lepturus
GCACTGAGTCCCGCTGGAGGATGGCCCAGCCGCTGGGAAACATCTTTGATGATCCTCCTCCTCCGCTGTGGAGCAGCAACACACACAGCTCTGCCATGCCACCGCCGGCGACATGCCCTGCAGCCCCAGCGCGCGCCCTGGGGGAGACCAGGGCAGCCAGGGACACCCCGCCACGGTTCCCTCCGCCTCATCCCATAAATCTGCTCAGAGAGAAAACCCAACCACTCGTCTTCCAGGGCAGGTGATGAATTTCCTCGGCAGCACTGTGCATTTGCACTCTGCAGCTAAAAATAGAAATTTCTGCCTTGTTTTTTTTTTTCCCCCCAGGACTTGCACGCTCCTGCCTGCAGCAGAGACGCTCCAGAGCCAGCCGCTGCTCGCCGCTGCCAAGATCCTTTCAGAAACGATAACGTGTCAGCGCTCGCTGCTCAGTTCAACAGCAGACCCCGCGAAAAGCAGATTAACACGGCCCCTTGCAGCAGACGGCGCTTCTGACCCACTCTGCTGCCGGAGCCAGCCCTGCGCCCACTCCACCCGCCTCCGTCGGGGGG
>NW_010558887.1:647-1501 GCF_000687285.1 Phaethon lepturus
CATGCTGCTGGAGAGAGGAGAGAAGCCGCAAGCCCTGCCCTATAAAGATCACCCTAATCCAGGGTCTCCAGGTGGGCATGGACCCTCTGCGTGCTCTGCAGACCCCTCACCTCCACGGGCAGTGCAGACCCTTCCCCACACCCTGCAGCACCTGGCAAACACCCCGGGGATGTCTGCAGCGCTAGTCTTTGTCAGGAGCCATGTATACTACATTAAAGCACAATTAACATCTCCCTGGCTGCCAGCCCTGCAGGAGATAACAGTCAAGGCTCTCGTTAGAGCAGACACACTGAAGGATTAGTGACTTACCATCTTCTATTCACATCAGTCTGCACATAAAAGGTTTTTCTGGCAAGAAGTAGAGAATCCTGTCTTAGGCACAGATAAGGGATAAGAGGATCTGGTTAAGATGATATATTTTAAAATAAAGCCATGCTCTGCTTCTCGGCATCGCCCGCGGCAGCCGTCTCCTGGAGCCACCCGGCTCCCCGCACTCGCGGAGCAGCAGCAGGTCGGCGACAGCCTCCCTCCCCAGCCTGGCTGCTCCATCCAACCAGCAAGGCAGCGGTCCCGGCACGATCAAGGGAATGGTTCCTCCAAGGAGCCATAGGCAGATGAGACTCAGACTATCGATGCTTTTAAGCCCAATGGAGCTGCTCAGGCTCATCCCAACAGGTGGGAGACATGGCCCTGCAAGGCTTTCAGACGTCCCCGCCACGTCGGAGTGAGCTGGTGCCCCAGCCCTGCAGGCAGCCAGGGAAACCGGGTTTTCTACCCTTAAAAATCCACAAGACAGGATCTGCCACAGGTGCCCCAGAGACCAGGGCCACCAAAAAACAACAGTCAGCAAGAAG
>NW_010558887.1:1532-3350 GCF_000687285.1 Phaethon lepturus
CCGCAACTCCCAGCACACGGTCAGGCCCCAGGAGCAGACGGAGCCCATGGCCGCATCTCTCCTCCTCGCCCAGGGATGGTCTGCAGCAGCTCCCTCACCACCCTGGGCTGCATTACTCACCCCTTCCATCTCTTTTTTCTACTTTATAATAGAAGAGATATTTTTAAAAATTTCCGTGCTTACTTCTAAACCAGGCAGCCTTGGAAACAAAGGGGGCAGAGATGGCTCACGCAGATCTGTGCCAATACCGAGAATATGTAATGTGGCGCTCAACTTATTTATCTTCATTTTCTTCATCAAGGACATACCGCGCTGCAAAGCAGAACAGGAATCTCCACAGAGCATTTATTGCGATATCATTTCTCATTTACAGCAAACACAGCACCTGTCAATGCCACGAGAATGAAAAATGGGTCATCAATTACTGTTACACAGGGACTTGTTTATTCTGGGGGGGAATAAAGCCTTACATCAGTTTTTATGTAAAAGAAGCCAGTCCCTGTGTCAGAAGAGCTGCAGTACTCTGTGCTCCCATCACAGCAGCCCACGGGGCGTCGGAGCAGCAGGACGAGCCGGGGAGCTTCGTTGCTCACCGGCCTCCCGGGTCTGCACCCTATGCTTCACCCTTGTCAAAGCCCCGGTGACGGCAGCCAGCCCTGGGCTGTGTCCCCGGTCCCACGCGCTCCACCCTCCGCTACCTCCAGGGATGATAAATAGGACGATCCCTCCGGGGGAGCCACCCCAGATGCAGAGGGGACGTGGTTTTGACTCAGCCCAGCTGTGTCCAGGTGCAGGGTCCCAGGAACCACATTTAAGCCCTGCAGCAGCCATCTCATTTGTAGCCGTGGGGTTCACGGAAGAGAAAACCACGGGGAAACACCCAGTGAGGGGATCCTCAGCTCGGCAGAACAGGCCCCGGGGGGCTGCAAGCCCATACCTCCTCCAGCTGCCCCTCGCACAGCGGAGCAGCCCTCGGGCACGGCAGGCAAATTAGGAAAGATTATTTTTTCATGGTATTATGCTTGGTCCAAACATTTTCCATTTTGGCCTGTCCCACTCTGAAGAGTATTATAATTTGGTTTCTGAGCTATAAAACCAGCCTTTGGGCAACTTCATCTGCCCTCTGTACAATGCTGGCTAGAGACCGTGGCTTTCCTGAAGGCAGTGGGGTCACTTTGCCTGGAGGAAGGTGCTGCTGGGGCTGTGGGGCTGCGGCCACCAAGACTCTCCTGCGCAGCACGGTGCGGACAATTAGCTGTACCTGCAACTGCAGCCAGAGGCGCAGCCGGGCTTCTTCGTATCAATGGGCTGGCATCTAAAGGGATGGAAACTTGCCCGAGGTTTCAGAGAAGACTTTGCAATTCAATTAAAAAAAAAAAAAGTCAGGCTGAGTAAACAGCAGCACACATCCCGGCGGCATCTGGCAGTAACAGAGCATCTTCTGCATGCGACATTGCAAACAGCAGTATTAAATAGCACTTCTCATCCCTAAAATAAAATCATCCCCAAAGACCTGACAAATGAATCCGTAGCTTTTTATCACATACACGCACAAACACACACATCCTTCACCTGCAGCTAAGGCAGACAGCTCTCGAAAGCCATGTTCGCAATAAGCAGCAAACCCGAGTCCAGCCGAATCCTTCTAAGGATTCAGGGAACAGAGCGACTGAACAACTACACTGCCATTTCCTGAAGCCCGTACAAGCCCATTAGGGCCCTGGGAACGGCACACAGCAGGTCTCGGTGCTCACCAACACCCCAGCCCATCTCCGCGGCGGTGCAGCAGCTCCCGTGCGCGGGGCGGTGCAGCGGCAG
>NW_010558888.1:0-11082 GCF_000687285.1 Phaethon lepturus
ATAATATATTAAAATATTTTTATGTAAAAAATTACCTCTTTTTTTTTAATCCTTTTTGCAGGTTCCTCTGTGTTTCCGATGTTCACCTACAGGTGAAATTCGGAAACTTCGGAAACTTGAACTTCATCAAAATTCCTATCCCAACTCCCTGAAGTTCACCTTCAGGGAGTTGGGATAGGAATTTTGATGAAAGGGGGGGACAGGGAAACAGAGGGACAGAAATTCATCGGAGCTGAGCTTAGCATCTTTATTTGCTGATACAGCTGCATTGACAAAATACATCCCAGCTTTTGCAGTAGAGCAACAGATGTGAGGAACAATCCCTGAACTCGCAGCCCCGACGACCGGGCTTCCCCACAAACACGAGAAGTCTTGCTTTCCTGAATACTTATTTTAAAGTAAACACAGGTAATTGCGTTTCTTTCTGAACCGTTACAGTCATGAATTACAATTCCAACTTCGTATCCACTTTGAAAACTAGGTGAAAAATGCTAGAAAGACTGCTATGTCACCCACTTTATAGCAAAGGTATTAAAGTATGCCAAGTGCATAAGCTACTTAATTGACATTTGTGGTTAGCTCTATTGGCTATATTCAAAGTACTCCTTTATAAAAATAGTTATCCAAAGAAGTACTAATGTTACTATGAAAACTGTTGTCACTTACTTGAGATGAGGTGATATTCTGTGCCAGACAGCATGCGGGCTGGATGACCCGGCATGTGGCAGGCATGGGGAGGAATGGAGAAATGTTTCTTCTTTATCATAAGCGACCACACATCTGGGTGGAGCTCAGGCAATTCTTGGAGGTCTCGCTAGTTTTCACAAATCAGTCAGTGATGTTTTCTTTGCTCCGCTCATTCTTCATCTCAGTTTTCCCATTGGCATCGAGTTTGTTTCTTCCTGCTGGAGTCCTCGGCTTGCGTTACATTTTGGCTAGTTCACTCTTAGTGGGCTGGAAAAGAGTTTCTCCACAATATCGGTTGGTGTTAGTGGTGTCAGTGGCGGAAATCTGCTTTAAGTAGATTTTCCAGGAGTCTTGGCTAGGTGGGATTATGTAGTAATATTGATAATTGTTTGTCGCATCTGTATTTCAGACTTAACAATATTAAGCACTGCTCTGCTTTATGGCCATTCTTCTGGCAGCTGTGAAGATTTGACAGATTTGTGAAGGGATGAACTACTTAGCTATTGCTTCCCCTTAGTTCTGTTGTTATAGCTGTTAAAAATGCAGCCTTTGCTTTAACAGACCATCTACCTTAGTGCTTTTTTTCTGAACCAGTAAGATTTCTCACTGATCAAAAATGGCTTAACAAAACAGAAATTAAAGCAGAAGAAAGAAATTTGGGAGGTCTGTGCTAATGTATTCCCACTTGCAAGTCATACGAGATGCTCTCAGCAAGTGTTCCTTACGCTGTCCCCATCTATACGTCATGTTACCCAAACATATGATTCAGACTTGTGGTCAAGTTACTGTTTTTTAACCAACTATCAGCTGAGCCATAGTAACTTCATCTTTGAAACATAAGGAGAATGTGAAATAACAAAACTTAAGGCAACACTTTTTTTCACTTGGGGCTGCTGTAGGACACATTTCCTCTACTGTGGTGGAGGTTGAGAGAGTTCACAAAGCTGCTGTGGTTGAGCTGACACATGGTAACTCTTTTTGCCATGTAGTACCTTTGATCAAATGTCTGAGCCTTTAATTGTATTTTTTTAATATATGTTTCGCTTTAATTTGTAGCATGATTTAATCTTTCCTGTTAAATATATATGACATATTTTTGTTTACTGCCATTTCCACAGGAATAACAAAGGAAGAGGCAGGCAGTCCCAGACCCTCTCATCCCCACCGGAGTGGAAGAAAGGCTGAATGCCCCAGAAAGGACATGAGTGGATTTCAGCAGAGAGCACTGAGGAGGAATTATCTCTGAACGTAATGTGCTGGCCAACAAAGCACAACCGATAACTTCCAAGGCCATTGTGGACCTAAAATGCTAGCAGTGGTCAGAGCAAATTAAGACTTTTATTAAGGGACCCTTATGTATCATTTTACCGCAGCAGGATTACACTGCCAGCCCTGCAGAGGGAGATTTAGTCAGGTAATTCTCATTAAGGGGCAAACCTCCCTGACTTCTGCGGGTGCTTTGCCTGATTAAGTACTGAGGAACCCGGCCCTAAGGTTGGCCCAGCCGAGCTCTAACCTATCTGCCTTTATGCAAGCGAAAGCTTCATATATCAGCTCCAGCTCATGCAGAGGAGTCTTACCAGGCGCTCTAATCCTAAGGGGAAACATTTCATTGCAACGCACAGCAATTTGCATTCTTTCTCAAAACTCTGCCGTTACATTATCCATTTTTGTCTTGATTAAAGGAGATCAAGAAGTGCACGCTCACGCACTACACATGCAGGCTTTCCATACAGGAGGCCTGGAAATTCAGGCTGGAGGAGATCTGGCAACTTCCAGCTCTTGATGGATTTATGCTGTTCTAATAATAGTCACAATTTACTGGTAATTATCAAGGAGGGAAGTTACTGTGGTTTTTTGTTGTTGTTGGGTTTCTAAGATATTCAAGTGTTTTCAGAAGTACCCAATGGCAAAGAGTTCTTAAACACTGTAAGCCCTCTGAGCCTACGCAGAGGATTTTAATTTTACCTACTCAAGGTCGACCTATGGCATCAGTTACTGCCACAAGCAGACAGGGAACTGGAGCTACACTGGCACAAGGGAAATTTCAGAGGGTAGGCATGAATTTCCCCAAGTGGTCAGGCCTTTAGATCATGGTTTATACTCTGCAGTCCATCCCTACTACCTTCCCTCTGGGAATGCCCTGGGAAAATAGCCAGGGGTGTAATCACAAAAGGCAGGGATATAATCACAGAAGGCTGTTTTCTGATCTGTGCAAAAGCGTGGACAGTCTTTGGGTCCCTTCCACCCATACTTTTACTCTTGCATAAGCACTAAGAAGATTAGGGTACACAGAGCAAGAACCAATCCCTGCTCCACCATTGACTTTTTTTCAGGAATTGGTATTTGTCTGCACCTCAATGTCCCACAAATGAAATGTGGATAATGGCACGTCTTTGCCTCAAAGGAAAGAGGAAGAGAAGTACATTACAGAGTAAATGGTAGTCAAGTACTGCATCAAGGGCACTGTGTAAGATTCCTAGACCAGACTGATTGTTTAGTATAAAATTTTTCTCAGTATGAAAAAAAGAAAACATCTATTTAAGCAGCTGAATGTCTCAACTAATAGTAAGGTAAACAAACAACCTGGTATTGCCAACACTGGCTGTTCTGTAGAATAAATTACTCAAAAAATTTGATTTTGGCTAAAAGTCATTCACTTCCTCAGAGATAAATCTGGCTTCCTGTCCAAACATTGCTATACTAGCTTCAGCCTGGGAGTTCTGAGCAAAAATTTTTGTACATGAGCACATGGAGCAAGACATGCAAGGAAAAAAGGAGGGGCGGGGGAAATATTAAATGAATTTAACATTTCTTGTTCTCCATTTTTCAACCAGTGAGCAGAAATAACAGTTCTCAGGCACTTACTCTAATGAGGTACTCAAATCAATGATACCTATCCACACAGAAATTAGTAAATGAATGCTTCTGGAGAGATTCTGGTTTCATACCAGTAGCTTGACCTGTTCAGATGAACAGAATTAAAGAAGGGGGTTTTGTACTTTTGTGATCTGTGTTTCTTTCTTGCTATTGCCACTTCAGGAAAAACAAATGAGCCTTTTTCATCCAAAACTAGCTGTGCATTCCAATACTTGTGCATTCAAGTATTGGTGGGGGGTGCGGTATTTTTTTATGAGAACATCCAAGCAGGAATAAAGTAAATTTTCCTAAGTAGCTAATCATTACAATAGTGGAAGAATGAGGATCCACCCCTGCCTGATCTGGTACTTCAGTAAAATGGTTCCAAAGATCATTGTTACTGTCAATAGTTTAATTTATGAATAGAAAATAAGTAATAGTGCATGGTATATAGCACAACTAGAAAAAGGTAAAAGGATTTAGGACAGCAAAGGAACCCAATTTTTCAAGAACTGAGAGACATCAAAAGAAGCCTCAGGCATCCTAGCTCTTTGTAGTTGAGGAAAAGTTGCTGTGTGTTGAATCTCGCTTCCTCTCATGTCTGCATAAAGAAAAATGTGCTGCTACTTGGGCCACTGAATAGTGTATTCAGCGGACTTACTGCTATCAGATGCAGAGTCCTCACTCTACTCCCTCGCGGGGCAGGTAAAATTTTCTTTGAATTGTGATGCTGTCTAAAATTACAGGAGTAGAAGACTAATGCAATTATAAAACTCAGGCAATTGATTCCCATGCTTGCAATGCTGTATAGTACTATATGCTGAATGACTGTTAGTCAAAATGAAAACAAGTACTTCCAGCTGCACCTTGTACTTTAGTGGTGGGTCAGCAGGCTTGAATCATGGTAAATTTGCCACCTTAAAGTCATTTGCGAAGTTGAATATAAACCACATCTACCCATAGCATAAACAAGCTGGAAATGATAAGCAGTTTGTGATATCTCACTGAACAACAAATATTAAGAAATAAATATTTTCTTGGAATGTTAGTAGAATACATGATCTGTGTTTTCAATCCTAATTTCAGTTTCTGATGAGATGAATCAAATATTCACATCCCAGCTGCTTCTGAATGTTCTGAGTGGAATTTCTTGGAGCAGTGTGAGCAGGTGGTGTTCCCACACAGCTCCAAATAAAGTTCGTACGTGCTGGGGATGCTGGCTGCCTTACATACAAACATGGATTCACATAACTAGTTTTCTTTTAATGCACATATTTGGTCATTTTGACATGAGGCTGAGAGATCTTCCCAAGGACAAAACCACAGGTATAAAGATGTTGCCTGGAGCCTTAACCTCTTCCAAGCCCAAGGCCATAGTTTTCTGTACCTGAGCAATAGCTTGTGTAAGCTGCATGCCTGCTAAGGAGTGGACAGTTTCAAGCCTTTTGACAGTGTTTTTTGTACTCTGGTGCCAAGAGTGGGGTACAGAGTAGGATGTGAAGTTATGAAGGATATCTGAGGCTACCAGGCCTGTTGGGATGCACCAGAAAAGCAATGCCTTGGTGGGGGTGAGGCTAGGTTAGTCACAGCTCAAATCTGGTTTCTGTATAAAGGCAAAATGCTGATGTGCACTAGCCTGTAGTCCCGTCCCATGTGTCCCTATCTGGAAATCGTTTTGTCTGCTCCATATTTGAGCCCAAATTAAACCTAATTGTCATGCAGTGCAGAGGATAGGGATTCCACACCTAAGAGACACATTGGATGAAAATGCTCACAAAGCCTTCACCTTTAGCGAGTGAACCCAATCTTTGCCCTTCTTAAGCTCCTCCTTGAGAACCCAATCTCCTGTAAAGAGAGACTCTTTACTACTCAAATACCTGCTCTGAACTGCACCTTTGAAGACACTGTCTTTTCTGGCTACAGAGGGAATTTAGGAAGCTCAGCTTCACAAGACTGGAGTAAGCTTTTGTCACTTTTCATTCCTCTCTGGTCCGTTTTGCCATGGATTTTCATTTTTTTTAAAACTAGCTCAGCAGCAAAGCACATATTTGTCATCCTGTGCTGTAGGCACTTTTGGTTTTGTCTAGTCTGTTATTTCAAGACTATTTAAGACTCCGCCAGCTGATTGCCATCCTATGCTCATGGTGTCATGCAAGGGAGTACAAAAGGACAGTAGAAAGTTAACTATTGCCCTTTATATCTTACCAAAATCACGGTATTCCTCTTTACACAGAGTAGAGCTATAGAAAAAAACTTCACTTTGGGCTAGATAGGAAGTCTCAGACTGGAGGAATTTTGCTATGGCCAGTTGTATCACTGTCCATTACTTCTGCTTTATTAAAGGGATGTGAAAAACTTAGTAACTGAGCCAAATATGTGGCTTCTCATCCACAGTGTGAAAAATCTATCTAATGTAACTTTTAACCTTGCAGGTTGCTTCCTGAGACATGTGGATGCAGAGCAGTTTCTAGTGTCAACACTTGATGCTTTAACAACAATGATGACAACTGCCAGAACCCAAAGCAGGAGGTTCTTCTCCAGAAGTCTCTTGTTCTGCCTTTTCAGTGTAAGTTTTGCTGTGCTGGTGTTCGGCAGGGGGGCTAGGAGATTCATCACCTGAAGAAATAGAGCCAAGTATTGGCTTTGAATGTTTACATCTAAGATGTCCTACCATAATTGGGATGCCTAGATTATTGTGCGCTCCTTGCTCATGAGCACTGAACATCATATTTCAGTGAACACAAAATAGATTGTCCTGATCACAGTTAACCTGAAAAAGAATTTATATTCACAAATTAGCTTCTACCCTGTATTTCTCTAAGAGGAATAGTAAGACACTCTTTTCTACTTTTTTTTATTGCCATAGCCTCTAGAAGCTTTTGAGCTAGCTCTCACTGTACTAAGCTTTCTTAGATTGCATTCATTGAGAGATCTCTAACGTTGTGAAAAAGCAAGTTATGACTATGTTTCTTACCTTCATATATTTAAGCCGATATAGGATATTTGAAAATACGATCAAGGTGGGTATTCTTGGAGGGAAAAATGATTAATAATAAATAAGAACTGTTTGAAAATAATGAACTTCTCAGAAAGATAAAATATAAAGACTAAAAGAAGATGGGAAAACTGTATACTCTTGAACTATGTAATTAAAATGAGTATATGAGAACTTTAACATTCAAAATCCAAAATACAGATCTAAGCCCTCAGAGGAGACCTCTGGACAACTTAATAGAAAGACAGAAGACCTCTCTACTGTTTTGTTTCAGGGCTATATTATGGATTCTTTAAAGTTTTCCTAGTTCTCCTAGAAGGACAGAGAAAAACATATATTCTGGTTTGTTTCAAAACCAAGATAATTAGAAAGAAGAGTATCTAAATACATATTTTGATACGTACACGTTCATGTGTGTGTATAGATATCTGTCTATTCACACAACTCTCCCAGAGGGCACTCACAACCACAAATGTGATGAAAAAACATTATCCCCTTCAAAGGATTATTTTCTTAAAACTAAAAGTTAATGGGACCTGACCATAAACCTATGTAATTTTTCTCCAGTGAGAGGCAGCAGCTTTCAGGACTGGATGACAACAGGCACTAGCTTTTCTTGTTTTTATCAGAAGATTTTGAATAATTTGAGGTTAGTTTTAGCTCTCCTGATCCACAGGCTACAACCAGGGTTTTAGTTATGTCACATCACTTGATTACTGATATTTAAGGCTACTGCCAATGTGACAAAATGACCGTCATGCACAGAAAATTCTAACCCCTACGTTTGCATATGCGATTTGTTCTAAGACCTAATCAAATTCTATCAGACTAGCTCCTCAGGAGTGAAAAATTACAATAAAAAGAGTATCTGTGCAGCCTTTTAGTCCTTTTTTATTTCCCATGACAGGAGGGACTTGAACATTTTTGTTTTGTTCCATGTAAACCAATAAAATGTGATGCTAAAATACATTTATGTTTGCAACCTCCCTGACCAGAGGAATTAAAAAATTGTTGGGATTGTCTTTATTGACTGTTCACTGAATCTCAAAATAGCTGGAGCAGATACATCGAGGCAACCACATAAAACACATGTGAATATGATTTTGATATAGAACAAAATACCTATTCAAGACATCCAAGACACACGGAAGTGCCACAGCAGTAATAAAATTCTTATCTGATGATTTTAGAAGAAAGAGGCGCTAACAAAAAAAAGATTGGTTTTGACTAAGGGTGCAAGAAGACAGTAGATTCATCATCCGGTATGTTTAGCTGGTAGCAGTGCAATTAAACATGATCATAAAGGTCTACTCTCTTTTTTTTTTCTTCTGAAACTAGAAATATTTTCTTTCACTGGTGTCTAGAAGATCCAAAACACCTCTCTGCAGTCAGTATTCAGGAGACACACAACATATGGTTACTGAAAACTGGCAACAGAACAGTTTCTCATTCTCCAGTCAGGCACTCATTGGAGATGCTCAGAGGACTATCAACACAGCAAATACTCCTTCTTGCTGATGCACTTTTTTACTGTAGTGACCTAGATAATCTTCCGATAAAAAAGGCATTTTAGTCACATACCTCATTTATTCAAAATCAAGTGTTCAATACACTTTGTTGAAATTACTGCATATAACAGAAAAGCTGAGGAAGAGGCATATACTTATAGGCATGAATCCTGCCTTTTTGGTGTTTTTTTTTCAATCGTTTCTGTGTATTTTCACTCCTATTACATACGGTGCATTTTTGCATCCTCACTCTCACTTCAGTCTAGTAGTTGAGGTCATTCTAGAAGTTCATATGGTGCAACAATCTGCAGAAAAAAAAAGAAGATAGTATTTCTAGCTCCACCAATTAGATTTCCACTCTCATATGCTTTTGAACAAAATATATCTAGGGAAAAAAATTACAAAACAAAAATCTCATGAGAGCATTAGCCACATCTTTTACTCTCGGAATTTACTGGTCCCTGCCTCCCTTTCTTCCTCAGCAAACAAAGATAAGTAGATTAAGGATTTTTACTCCTTCCTGAGTTCCCTTTGTTCTGAGTATCTACATAGTTTCAAGTTACAGCCTTGACTTATTGGACCAGAGTCCATACAGCCCCCTTTTCGTGACTATGTTCCAATAAAATGGCACTAGTACATCCTAAAAATAAGTTGGAATATCAGAAATGCTTACTACAGACTTATTGCCACTGTCCTAGGCTTAAGGATGAGTAGTGATCTAGACAAGAACATGACCATATGAAAATTAGGCTACCCTTTCACTGAAACAAAGAGTGGGCAAATTACTGAGATTCTATCACCCATCCTATCCAATCCACAGCTTTTTAGGAAAAAGCCTGTAACAGAGCTCTACAGGTACAAGACAAAGAAAAAACTTAGGAAGATAAATACTCTGTTTCCGTAGACTCGATATTTTCAAAGAGACCGTCCTCAACCCTCTGGCAGGCACGCTGAGAAGTGAGCCTAGAGACAGGCCATTCTATGTATACCCTCAAGGAAGAGGCATTGGTAACACATTAACTGCCTTTCAGCTGAGACATTCATGAAGAACACACTGGGAATGTCCCTACAGACATACCCAGGGAGGTCATTGAGTCTCCTGCCTTGGACATATTCAAAAGCCATCTGGACATAGTCCTGGGCAACCAGCCTCTAGGTGATCCTGCTTGAGCAGGGGAGTTGGACCAAATGATCTCCAGAGGTGTCTTCCAACCTCAGCCATTCTGTGATTCCATGACTGATTCTGTGATTGCTAAAGCCCTGAAATGTCTTGCATCCACAAGCAATAGCTTCTGCTGTGGAAGTGTGTGGGGTAGTGTAGTATGGTCTAGGAGGTTCAGCAGGCTCCTGTCAATAGTCTGAGCTTTATGTCTAAAAGAAGGGATGGAGAACTAGTTTGAATGGAGCTAATTACCAGGTCTTTATTGTGAGATAGTAATTAGGCCTGAGATCTTAAGGAATAGCTCTCGCACTCCCTCCCATTTTATAAATAGCAGTGGGAGAGCTTCCCATCTGCTCGAAGGCAAAGCTGACCTAGTGGTGTTCACTTGCTAGAGTATGCACTCAGATGGAAAGGAAATGTTCATGTGGGATGATACAAGGTAGAGAAGTGGCAAATTCTTCAACCACCTTTCAGCCATATCACAACACCTAACTGCAACAACACAAACAGATTTAGCATTTCCTAACACACCGAGCACGAACACAAACCTGATGAGTTCACAAGCATGGCATCTGCAAGCCTGGGATCATCATTTATTTTAGGTAAGACTGCCTGGTGGTATACCTATACTTTCTAGCAATCTTTCCTCTAAACCAGAGGAATATCGTTGCCATTGGATCTTTGGCAGATGTCTTTCCTCTCAGTTCCTAAAATGAACCACTTTGCAACATCTCAGAAACAAAAGGCTGAGCTGCTTTATTGACTCTACAGAAAGATTAGACTTCAGAAAGACACCTTTCTGTAAGACTTTCTGTAGTGATTTTCCTTCTCACTCCTTTGTTCTGGAAAAAGAACAGCCTTTCTGTCAAGAGTTTTTTGTAGTTCTGTGGATAAACTTATGCCTACTATGTTGTAGAAGGACAGCAATAGCTGTGTGTGATCATAAGCATTCCCCTGTGAACTCATGGGGCAGAAAAAAATGTCAATGAAAGAAAAATATAGGCAAAAAAGAAGTCTCTCATAGGTGCACATCACATTGCTTTGGAGACCAAGGCGAAGAGTAAATATACAGCGCAGGACAAACTGACAGATAATAATATTAAAGTAACAGAAAACATGAAATTTTCACTTCAGGGGTTTCAGAGACATCTGTTCTGAGTCTAGTGATATTCAATATTTTTATTAATTTCTGGAATTATTGCTTGTAAAATTAACAGAGGACACAATAATGGTATGTTACACGATAAGTGCATGATAATGTAAGTGCTCACTCACATTAGCATGCTGGGTGGAGGGTCCATTTGAACAACATAACACAGTAACTTAACACAGTCTGGCACAAGCCCAGTCTTTCAGAAACAAGGTACTTGCTCCACACTTGGAGTGAGGACTTCCAGACGAATCATCCATGGGAAATAAAGGTTCTGAGAAGGGTGTGGGCCCAGCTTTTTCACCTCCATTTCAAAAAAAGTTGTTGTCAAAGTGGCAAGGATAGAAAAAAGAAATTATCTGAGGCCAGGAAAACCAACCTTACCGTAAATGGGTAAATCTGTTTCCTGTATATAAAAAGGTTAAGAAATGACATGACAACAGTCTAAGATTACCTGCATTGTTTCTTGTAATGGGGTCTTTAATCTAGTATAACAAGGATGACCTGAAGCTACATAAATACAAACTGAAAATAATCTCTGATTTTTAAAAGTAAATTAAATTTAACTATTGAAATGGATGTGGTCGTTTCTATGCAAACTTTCTGAATCAAAATAGATACTGTGATTTGTGTCTTAAATCAAGACACATACCTTGATTCATAGCGTAGAGAAATAGTAGAATAATGTGAATAGTATACATTTTTATATATATATATATTT
>NW_010558889.1:0-377 GCF_000687285.1 Phaethon lepturus
AAAAAGGTTAATCATTTCAATTAGGGAGAAGGCAAGCAGCTAAATGAGTATAAATAAAGCTTTTTCTGAGCTCTGGTGGGGAGGGGGCAGGAAGGCTTGGGGGGAGCAGTAGTTGTGGGGCCGGTGTGGGGCTCCCATGGGAAAGTATCCACAGGGTGGGGTGCAGCAGGAGAAAGTGCCGCCCGTCCCGCCCAGCCGGGCCCTTTGCCAGCCCCGGGCTGACGTCCTCACAAAAAAATAGTAATAAAGTGATGGCTTTGGCCCCTACGCCTCCCCTGCTGCCGGGGGAACAGCCTCCACCAGCGGGACCCCGGCTTTCCTCCAGCCCCGGCAGAGCCCCGCTTCCTCGCTGGCCCCCGCCGCACCGAGCCGCGCCC
>NW_010558889.1:423-3121 GCF_000687285.1 Phaethon lepturus
GCAGCACCGAGCCGTGCCCGTGGCTGAAGCCGTCCTCGTCTTGATTCACGCCGAATAAAAATACTGCAGAAAGCTAAAACCACAGAGGAAGGTACCGGCTCCCCGCGGTTCCACAGGCCCTCGCAGCTCTTAGCAAAAGTGGCGCTTCCTCTACGCAGAAACGACCGTGAATAACATCGAGAGTAATATCAAATAGCTTGTGCGGTGTCATGGATAATAAATAAAGTGTGCTCAGCAGTAAATACGCTGGCCTCCCTCAGTAAGGCATCCCTGCCTGTTTGGGGTGAGGCACGGGAAGGCGAGCGCTGGGCAGAGCATCCCGGGGGTCCCAGCGCGGGAGCCCTGGGGGCTGCCCCTCCTGGTCCCCTCCGTGTTAAACACCACCATGGGTTTTCTGGTTCGGCAGCAGCTCCCATGCCGGGCTGTTTTTCGGCACGTACCTGCCAGCCTGCGACATCTGTTCGGTGCGATGGCTCCTGGGGACAGAGGGAAAGCCCAGGCTGCAGGAAAGGTGTGCGGCTAAGCCCCAGGCAGAGCCGCGCACGGGGATACAACCGGGCACAGCACGTTTAACTCCTTGTCCTGCTGTGAGTTTGCAATTCAGCGTGAGACGAAGTGAGAAAAAAAAAAAAAAAAAAAAAAAAAAAAGAAAAAATCGCAGATGCATATGAAAGTGAGATGGCACTCCCAAATTTTAAGACTAAAAAAAAAAGAAAAAAAAAAAAGGAGAGCGTTTCTGTTCTGGCATTTGAATTAACATATTTTGGGGCATCTGGTGTTCGAATAGCAAAGCATGTCCCTTCCAGCACAAATAGATCAGCTCCTGCGCTGGGCTGGCTTAGCAGAAACTCGGAGCTTATGCTTAATATGAGCCGTTTCACTGAAAGCAAAGCAAGAAAGGCACAGGAGGTTGTGTGTGCACGTGCCCGTGTGTGGCTCCTTCATGCCACAGCACAGAAACACAGGCACGAATGCCCGAACCCGCTAGAAACAGCCCATCAGTCCCTTGAGAGGTTCAGTGCAAGTAGGTCTGCTGGTGTCTCCGGGATCCCAGAGCACCTCTGCTGCCTTCGACCCACCCAGCACTTACCAGCAGCGGATGACTCCTGGTTTAAGGGTGGGGAAACCCCCAGACTCGGTTCACCGGCGGGAATGGAAACGGGCTGTCAGGCTGGCATCGGCTGCCGAAGCATTTGCAGGGCCGCGGGACGGCGGTGGCAGGAGGAGGGCTGGGCTGCCCGGCTGCCGTGATGACAAGTTGTGCCCTCAGTGTCCTTCAGCACATTCTCCCCTTGTGAGAATCTCAGCCATATCTTTTCCCTGAAAAAAAATGTATTCTGCGACTCATGGAAAAGGTAAGATAAAGTACAGCCCCCACACTTGCATAGATATGTGGCTATTTTAATAAATGAGGCAATAAATAAACCTGGTAGAGATTTTTCAAGTTTTCATTCATTTTTGATGGACAGAAATTATCCCTTTTTCTCCATGAAAAGAAGTTCCCACTAGGGAGTTGGGAGCTCCCAGCACAATTTCCAGCTCCCCCAGCTTCACCTCGTGGCGACCAAAGTGCCTTTTAAAGCCCCAGCTCTGGGAACCGAGGGCTTAGGTGAGAATAACTTCCATTAGAAACCCCCTGATTTCGTGAAGGGTTGCCCACTGATTTGGGGAAGGCTGAGCTCGGCAGCACGGCGTGGCCATGCCTATCTCTTCATTTAACTGTCAGACACGGAGACATCTCGAGAGGCTCAGGGAAAGCAGCTCTCTTCTCCGCTGTGCTGCCAGCAGAAGCTTCTCGGCACCAGGCGCGGCATGGCAGAGTCCCAAAACTCAGCCTTGGACCACCAAAACGCCTTTCAGTTCACCTTTGAGATACATTTAGTAACTCGCCTTAATATTGATGCCCTCCATACGCATCGCAGCGGAAGGACTCTCAGCCTTGGCCAGCGTAATTATATGTTCAATATTAACGGTCTTCATCTGTCAAAGCTCGCCGGCATGTGCCTGTCCTCGTCCCGCGGGGCTGGGCGAGCGCTCCGCCGTCCCCAAACACCGCCTAACAGCCCTCAGCAAACCCTCTGGAGAAGAAGCCAAGGAAGGTTTTGAGACTGTCTTCCGGTGCTGGTTTAGGGATTAGACCAAAAGACGAGAAGGTGCCAGCCCCTTGTTCAGAAAGGCTCGTTTCTCTCAACTCATTAACCTCCTCCCACCTGAGGGACCAAGGAAGCACCAAGGTGGCTGCCGGCATTGTCCAGATCGAGCGAGGCTGATGATACTTGATGGCCCGAAGACCTGACCAAAGTGGACAATGCCATATCTCAAGTGGCATCAGGAGAAGACAAGGAGCCCTTCTTGATGTGGCACGCTGCAGGTTTGGGAGACCTTTGAGGATCTGCAGATGACCCCAGCCATGTAGCCCAAATTTATTCTCCCCTGATACCTCCAGCTCCATGAGACCTCACTTGTTCTGAGACACACTCGCTAAGCCCACGCAAGGACTGGGCAACATGGTGGCCACGGAGATGGGCCCAAGGGCTCTCCCTCCACCCCACGCGTGAACCCCTTGTGTGGCACAGAGCTGTGCCAGTGACCCCGTCCCAGGAATTCACGCCGTCCCCATCATCAGATCACTGCCAGACCGGTGGCACAAGCATCCCCCATACCGGCGGGACCCTGACCCGCTGCAGAGGGTCCAGGG
>NW_010558889.1:3147-3454 GCF_000687285.1 Phaethon lepturus
AGGGCAGGCACAGGGCAGGGGCTGCAGTGCCTGGCATGGCAGTCTCCATGGGGGTGGCGAAGCGAGAGAAAAAGTTTTTTTTCTAGTTGATCCTTCATGCTGTTAGGGCCTTTTCCTCTGGGTTAGCACGAAGTCTGCCTCTTTCCTGGCTGTTATTAAAAGTCAGAGCTAAAATCCCTTTGGGAGCAGGGAAGGCAGATAATCCCCGCTCCTCCTGACCTTCTTTCCCTCCTCGCTTTGCAAGGTTATTGCGACTCTCCAGGAGCAGTTGCTCTACATGATATACTCCTTCCTCTCAAAAAAAAAA
>NW_010558889.1:3476-7525 GCF_000687285.1 Phaethon lepturus
CTCTCAAAAAAAAAAAAAAAAAAAAAAAGACATTTGCACCCCAGGAGCCCTTCAGCCAGAGGGGTCCCTCCAGCCGGAGCCGACTGCCCCCCAAGAGCCCCATCACCCACCACGCCTGGGTCATTATTCCTCACCCCTCCGTAAAAAGCAGCTACAGAATCAGCTGGCATTATAGAGCTTAAAGCTGCTAGAAGGGCAAAAAGAGAGAAAAAAATAAGAAAAAAGAAAAAATCGCCTAAACCCACCAAACTTCTATCCTATTCCTCCTCTGCAGAATAAACAGCTAAAAGCAGTTTACTTTTCTCTTCTTGAGCATCGCAGACATCTGTCCCCAAGGCTGAGAAGCTGCGTGATGAATTCCAGCAGCAGAGGGGATTTTTGCGTCTGCTTTTAAAAAGCCCCCAAACTACAGGGTTTACACCAAGAAAGCGCTGACGCAACCTTCGCCGCCGCAGCTCTCGCGGCACGGAGGATGCGGGGATGCACGCCGGGCAGAGGAGCTGTGCAGGGAAGGGAGAGCTGCGGACGAATAACCTCCTGCGTTGGGATATATGCCTTTAATGTCAGGCTAATCACCGATACCGATGCTGATTTAGGGCTGGGGATGTGGAAATCCCAGGGATGCGGGTGGGTTGTGCGTGGCTCCAGCTACCTCTAGTGGAAAGCAGGCAGAAGCGGCCGCCCCCGGCTGCACCGCTCGCACATCAGGGGCTTGATTTACTCCAAGGGGCTTTGCATCCGCCTGCTGGGAAGCCTCATTGCAATATTTAGCTGTGAGAAACACTAAACCCCATCGCTCTCAGGCCAAAGACAGATGTATGGGACTAAGTCGAGCAATTGTCCTGATTTTGGGTGGCCTCTCTGGAAGAGAAAGGCCAGGACCTGCTTTTCCCGCGTGGTCAGGCTGGGTGCAGAAGCTCCACTGTTTTTAAGACATTAAGGGCCAAAGAAGAGCTGCTCCTGAGGGCCCCAGCATCTTGAGCATCCCCTCGGCAGAGTGGCCAGGGCTTTTTGCAAGACTACAGGCAGGATCACGGGCCCATTTTCCTGGTGACTCGGCCCCTCGAGGTCTGGCAGGGCTCCGTGACCTCCCCGTGAGGACACCCAGCGAGGCTGGGCGCAGTGGGACGGGGCACCTTTCTCCTCAAGCAACGCTGCGCCGTTACCAGCCGCTGAGGCACGTTCTCAATCAGCGTTGCAACGTGGATATAAAGCAGGAAAAACGGTGCTGGGTGGAGGAGCCTTCACTGTCCCCATTGCAGATCAGCACACACTTGCTGCCACGGTGCGCGGTTGCGAAGAGCTGACGAAAACGTAAGGGATGAGCACAACAAGGCTGCTTCTGCTAGCAAAGTGCTCCAGCGGCATATCCGTGTCTGGGGTGTCTCCCAGCAGCCAGGGGAGAGGCCCCTTTGCTGGATTTTCTCGGTGTAGCCTCATGGGAGACCAGACCAGCTCATTGCTCCCTCCTAGCCTATTGTATTTTCCACATGCGCCTCTGCTGCCGTAAGGACTAAAGTGATTTTACTTCAGAAAAAGAAAGCAAAAAGTTACTTACTTACTCACATGAATCCAGGAGCTGGCGCTTTCCAAAAGGTGCCCAAATTCACTGCCCTTACGAACAGCAAAGCGGCAGGAGGAGGTGGCAGCTCCAGTCAAAGCAGGGGCCCCGCTCCTCAGCTGTCCTACCACCCCGTGGTCCTGCACCCAGAAACAACTGCTGTAAGAGGCACGAAGCCTTTCTTTCTAATCATGGCCATCACCCTTAGAGAAAACCAGAAACATTTCTCAGCACCTCCAGAGAGCTCCGGCCTCGCAGCCTCGGGGTCTGCCCGGGAGACACCTCTTGCAATAACCCGGGGGCAGGCAGATGGAAAAAGCGGCAGCACCCAAATCAGAAACTTCTTTTTCTTGCTCTTCTTTGCACCGTAACCCAAATGCAAGGGGAGGACGCAATGCCTTTTCCCCCCTCCAGTTTCAAAAGTCCCTGAAAACAGATGCAAAAAATGGTTAACAAGCTCGAAGTGTCAGGGACAAGTGGGGCTGATGGGAAGGATTAGACATTAATGAGAGCCATCTTCCAAAGCATCCATCACTCGGCTTTCATGAGCCTCTTAATGTGGTGGGAACTCTGCCATGGCTGGATTCCTTTTATTTAAAGCAGAGATAAAAAGCTGGAGAGGTATTAATATTAATTGAGAGACAGACATTTGCAGAAACTTTCTTTACCCCGCGTCACACCCAGCTCTCCGTCCCACTTCAGGGAACAACCAGATTTTTTCCAGAAAGAACTAAATTGTTCTGCAGAATTTATGAGTCTTTGTCACTTCTGCTGTGACTTCTATCCCACAGGGTAGGAAGCGATGGCTGCACCAGATGAAAGCCGCTCACAACCCAGCTCTCTGTCCCGGGGCGTGTTGCAAATGTTTCCATTTTTCTTGAAATTCTCTGCAGAATTTCTGAAACGGGAAAAAAAATCTTGCCCTGATGCTGAAATAAGGTCTTAATTTTTGAAAAGCAAGGAAATAAAAAAGCCGGAGGGAAAAGCCTTCGGTTTGCACGCTTGCCTGGGGAGATGCGGCGAGGGGGAGCTCCAGGCGCGGGGCTGAGCCCTGCGGCCGTGGTGGGGACACGGCTGGTGGGACCTCCACCCCGGGGTAGGGCAAGGACCACGAGGACACGCGCAAGAAGTTTTCCATCGCAATGTGGTGCTTGGCCTGTTGCAGATCATGCCGTGGTCCTTGCCGTCTGCGGGAGGGTTAGTTCCCAAGCCCCCAGGACACCAGGGTTTTAACTGATGGGTGGCAGAGTCGCCCAGCTCTGGCTGGCAGGCTGCGCCTTGCGCTGCCGTTCGCCTCTTTGGGTTTTTGTCGATTTTTGTCCTTGATCTGTGCAAAACGGACCTCCCAGCCAAACACTGTCTCGGGCAGCCACCTCCAGACGACAGCAGGTAAACCGATGGGCTGTGGTTGGGAATTGTTTAAATGAAATGACACCCTGGAAGCACCCGGGCAGACGCGCCGTACCTGCGCCAGTGGTAACAGATGGGGGAAACCAGAAACCGGGAGATGCTGCTTCTTCACGGGAGCACGACGAAACCTGGATCGCCCCTCCTGCTTTTCTCTATCGCGCTTAAAAGAAGAGGGAAAGCAGAAGGCAACTGCTGAGGTTAGCACAGGCTCCTCTGTCCATGGGGCTGTGGGAGCGATCCTCTACATTTCCTTAGGGAAAGGGTTATATGCAGGAGGCTGAAACCAGGTTTGCCAAATCTGGAGGCAACCCATGCAAAACCCACCACAGAATTAGGCTGAGAAAGTGGATAGCGTCACGGTCTCCTTCCCCTGCAAGTGTGGTTGAAGAGACGCTCCTGCTTGGCACGGTCGTCCCTGAGAGCCACGGAGGCTGCAGGACCCCCTGGTCCGGGCGAGCATAACCCAGCCCCGGGAGCCACACGGCACGAGTGGCCAATTCAGGAATGAGTGGCCCTATAAAAGCTGCCACCTTGCTTTAAAAAAAAAAGCTGGAGAGCTCATTAGTTAAGTGACCTGAGGATTTTAGGTGAAAAAACTGCTGGACACTGTAAGGCAGAGCTCGCCCCTGTATTAATTAAAGGGGTTGGAATAGGGGCCGGGCTGGGGGAGAAGCAAAGGCAGAAAAGGGTCATGTGAATCAGGGAAACTGAGGCACGCAGGCCTGCCTCACCCCGGGCTAACTCTGACGCTAACAGGGTTAGCATCCCACACCCCACTCGCGTTCACATTTAAGGGATTAGAGAGCAGGAACACAAGCGCTGCAAGAGACCTGGCTGTTAAATGCGACGGGCAAATCCTGCCCAGGCACGTCCCTGTTCCTGATGCCCGCAGCAAGGGCCAGCAAAGCCCCTTCTCCCAGGAGAAGCTGCCTCGGGCTGGTAGAGGTGCCCCATCTCCTTTCACCCCTCAGCCGGGGACCACACACCCCAGGAGCAGGCAGAGGAGTGGGGATGCACCGCTGCCTCCCCTCATCCCGCTGCCTCCTCAGTTGCCTTGAGCCCAGCTTCAGGAATAAAA
>NW_010558890.1:0-16833 GCF_000687285.1 Phaethon lepturus
AGCCGTGCGCGGGCAGACCGCAGAGCACACACCCAGGAGTGTCTCGCCGAGCCTATTAAACTGTTCAACAGGGGAGAAGAAAAGCCTTTAAAACATGATGCGTTAATGACAGATTAATCCACCCAAGAGAACAGTCATAAAGTAAAACGGCATATAAAATAAAACACAGCATTAAGTGCAATTGAAGTATTAAGGATCAAAATACAGGATGAAATTTGTTCCTGTGCGCAGGGCCAGTGAGTGCCCCCTCACCCTATACTGGCACCAGTAAACGGGCCGGGAAGAGGTTTTGCCCTGGTCCTTTGGAGGAAGGACTTGACCCCCCAAAGGGTCCCTCTTGACAGCAGTGACCATCTTCTTGTCACTGAGCCGTGACGCAACAGCAGCTCTGCTAAAAATGCTGTTTGCAGCAACGTGGGCAGATCCGTGGTGGGGACAGACGGCCAGAGCAGCACTTTCTGCAAGGGTCCAGTCCATGGTGCCTGTTCACCTGTAACCGAGAAGCTCCTGATCTCATTTGCTCCCCAATCTTTGCTCCTCAAGCTTTGCTCACCAACGGCATCACTCAAGCTGTCGCAAACAGCCAACACCTCCCCTGAGCAGTGTTGCACCTCACAGCCCTTACCCGTGGGTGAGGATGCCCACACGCTCGGTGCCCTGTGAACACCAGGCAAAGAAGTTACACCCAGCACTGGAAGAGCAGCTTTTGGGGTCTTCTCTTGCCCCGGCCCTTTGACCACACCAGTACAATTGCTTCATGGGGGAAAGACTAAGCGGGCAAAAGACTCTCTCTTTTATTTTTCTTTTTTTGGCCAGGGAACAGATGGGGAGAGGCCAAGGGCTGCTACACCTACCACACACACAACTTGAAGAAGCTGCAGCTTGAGATGAGAGAAAGGAGGGAGACCCACAGAAAGAGTCCCATGCAGAATTTATGAATGCAAAAATCTCTGGCTGTTAGTAGAGTCTTCTCATGTGAATACATTTTAGTGGGTAGACAGTACATGTAAATATACCAGCTAATAACACCCATAGGTCTTTGCATTTATAAATGGATGTAGCTTACAGCTTTGAGAAATGAAGAGGCTCCGGGCCTCTGTAGTAGTCACACAGCCGAAGCTTCTTCAGGGATGATGTTGCAGGAAAGGTGGTCATATAGTTGCAGTGACCAAGAAAAGTAGCCCTCTCCTAGACAGACAGCCCAATCCTGTGTAAGCATCACTATTTCACACAAGCAGCATTATCAGCTGCATTCATCTAATGTCTTTGCTGCATTTCCCAGTCTCCCAGGAAGCTGGACATCATAGAAAAGCAAACTTGACCACTTTTTTTTTTTTCCTGGCTCAACTCAAGTTCTCCCTTGGCTTTCCCTTCCTTGTCTTGTTTGATTAAATGGTGAAAAGAAACTGTGAACATTCAGGACTCCATCACTAAATCTCAGTCATGGAAAATTTAACTGCTAATTTCATCCCAGCTACAGGAACGGCTCCTCTTCTCATCAGTACCTGCATGAGCCCCACAACATGCCAGTATCGAGTCAGGGTACTGGGTGGCAGGATCTGCCCCGTGGATTTTGTGTTACTGGTGATGATGCATTTGGCAGTGAAAACCCAGTTGAGTCTTGGGAAGCTAAGCCAAGTGTGCTGGAAAGGTGTTAGCAGATGACACCACTTGTAAATGTAAACCCAAGCAAACAGACTGGTGAAGTCACTGAGACCTCTTGAGAGTGAATGCTCCTGAAACCCTACAGCGCTATTTTTAGAGTTGTATCCTAGGTAAGAGCTCCGTGTGTTTGACTGGTTCTCATTATAGACATGTATTTACCCTTTCCTAAGACAATTCTATTTCACCTTTTTTTTTCTGACAGTCTTCAGGCAAGTAGGCAAAAGATCAAAAAAGCTATGCCTTGCAAAATAAAATAAATTTTACTCTTTTTTTCTTTTGATCTTAAAAGTTGTCTATCCTGGGTTCTAGGTGCCCTGGAAAATATTAAAAATGCGGGGTGGGATTTTCAGAAGCGCTCTGTATTGCCTGTCAAGTTGCAAGTGATGACAACTAATTTTGTCTTTTTGCTTTCTGCTTGTGATTCCTTATGTCTCCTCTGATTTCAGAAACAGTCTGTGGCCCAGCTCCTTCTCAACATCATTCCTGTACGTCTCTCCGTTCTGCAGCATTTCGGCTGGAGGAATTCAGTGCCTTTCAGTGGACACCGGTGAAACGAGCCCGTGTCTGGGCTATCCTGGTGATCCTGTTGAGAGGCTGGTGATTTCCTGTGGCCATCGGATAAAACTGCCTGCCGAGAAGGAGGCCCTTACTGATGGGCTTGGCACACTCACTGGGGATCTTGGAGTCATCGCCAGCCCTCTGTCCACATGCAGAGTGGGCACGTCAGCACCACACCGTGCTCCAGTCTGGACCTGCTCGGCGGACACTCAGCTGGTCAACACAGCTCAGCTGGTCAACACACAGCTCCCTGCAAACCAACCTCTGCCCAGTGCTCTGGGCAAACACAGCCAGAGGCAGAGGCTCCCCTGGCTTCCCCCATCCTGTGGTCTCTGACCCTTCTCACCCAGTCATCTCCTGGCACCTCAGTGACAGTCTGTGTGCAGCAAAAATGGGATCACAGAGGGACTTTTCAGGATGGTCCCAAGGGGGAGAGTAGAATGTCCCTGGCACAGGGCTGTCCTCTGGGCAAACTGGATGGGAGTGCTGAAGGGACCATTTTCTAACAGCAGCTTCAGTAACAACTGTTAGACCATAGATAAACTCCCCCGAAAATCTCCTTTAGACCTCAGAAGAATGGTGAAGATAGGGAACACAGTAAATCCCACTTGATAAAAACCAGACATTAGCAAGAAAACATCATCCCTCCCTCCATCCCTCCATTTTCATGGTGTCCTATGTCCAGGTGTGGATGCAGAAAGGGGTGGGTGCTTCTACATCCAACCCCCCTCTTTCAAGTGGAAATTTTAATTAATTGACCCTTATTTTATTGATTGCCTTGATGGGGGGTGGAGAAGCAAGGCAGAATGCAAGTTATGAATCAGCTGGCAGGTCTGTGAATGCAGAAAGGGTGGGATATGGTGAGTCACCATCACAACGTATTTCTCAGCTCTTCCGTAATCAATCTTTTTGTCTCTTTCAGGCTTGACAATGACTCATTCTTTGACATGCCCTTGTAAAACTGCTTTGTGTGTTGCCTGCCAGCCTCCTTGGTGCTGTTCATTTTAGCTGTTGCATAGTGCCAGCAGAGATTAAGAAATGCTACACCTGATTGCCGCAGGATGACTTCAAGAAACAGAACAAATCGCTCCGGTCATAACGTAGGTAGGGAGTACAGCGGCTCCAAGGCGCAAGGGACATAGGCTTGAGAAGTGCTTGGTACAATTCTGATGAATTTCTAAAAATGTTCATAAAATATCCTCTCCTTGAGCACAGCAGAGAGGAAGCCAGCCGAGCGCCGCGTGCCCCCCAAGACCTGTGGCCCAAGAGGCTCTGCCTCCTTCTCCGCAGATGTCCACTTCTAGCCTCTGGGCATCCTGCGGCACCTGCAGCTGGTGGCTCCTGCTGGTTGCTGGTCTTGTCATCCTCTCCTGCTTCTGGCTGGGCTCTGCCCAGGCGCTGACAAGCAGGCTGGTGCTTTGGGCAGTGCCTTGTATTGATCCAGGCTGTTCTCCGCTCTGCTACCACTGGCTGCTTCACCCCGTCCTTCAGGAAGTCTGCTCAGTATTGGCAGTGGCGTTAAGCAGATGTGAGTAAGAACATGGCCCTTATTGTAATGTTAATTGGCATAACAGCACATTCAGTCTAGGTTTCTCTGGACTGGAGCTAAGCTGAGGCTTTCCATCAGTCGAGGCAAAACTGTCCCCACGGATCAAGTGTCAGGATTTGGCTGCTCCAGCCACAGCAGAGGAAGGCACAGTGATGGTCCAGGCCAAAGATAGCCACGGGGCTCACACATCCCTCCCTGCTGGCCGGTTTCCAAGGACCTTGGTACCAGCCAAGGGGGACCATGGCTGTTTGTATGCAACTTCCCTAAAGTCTACTGCTCCCCCTTGCTGCCCTCCAAGCTAAGCCCGGGGCAGGCTGGTCTTAAACTCCACTTCCATCCACCCAACAGTGACTGTTCCCATCGTCGAGCAAATCTCTGTGGTGTTCAGACTGCAATTTTCTTCTCCATGTCTTCCTGTTTTCCTTGGTTTTCATCATCTCACTGCAGAGTGACAGACCTGCCCAAGAGCTGTTTATCTAACTCTTACCTTTATACCCAGGCTGAGATCAGAAAACGAAAAGTGACATCATCCTGTTCATCAGATCTGCTCTACAAGTGCCATAGACAGGCCAAAATAAATGTTTTCCTTGCTTTTCCTCTGGGTAATATGTGCAAAGCCAACATAGCAAAGTCAGAATAAGCTGAACTACCTTCTGATATTGACCTCCTGCAGAAACACCTATTTCTTTGTCACTAGAGACAAAGAGAGACCCTTTACAAATGGGAGGGTGCTCTAGCCAGTATGTAGAAATGGCTAAAGGAAAAAATGCTTTTTTATTGTACTTGCAAATTTGCAAAATGAACTTGGTATTAGGAGTGTCCTTGTCTGCACTGATGATGGCCATCATCGTATTTCACTAATGTACTCTGGAATTTTGCCACTCCTGGTGCAGTCATTCATAAGGATATTAAGTATTTCCCATCTGAATTCTCATCCCCTGTGGAGAAACTTCTCCCTCTAGCCCATCAGCACCCCATCTGACGTACCTGGCTGCCATCCTCTTTTTAACCAGTTCTTTTTCACCCTAATATAGTTAGTGTTATCCCATTTCGTACAATAACAAAGACCTTGTTGAAGTCCAAGTAGCCTAGATCTGCTGCAGTTCCCTAAGGTATCATTTGTCTAGAAAGACAGCGTGTTATTTCTACACTCTGTGTCTTTAGATAAATCTCTATAGCATTTTTTCATGTCCATTTACCCACATGACTTTAATTAGTTTTTCAGTCACACTTTTTTCAAAAGCCTATTTACTCCTGTGGTCAGACTAATGACTTAAGTTTCCCAGATGGCTTTTCATCCACTTTTCAAAATAAGCACTATGATTGCAACTCTCCAGCCAGAACGTACCAAGCTGGATTCGGTAGCCCAACTCCTCACTGTAACTGCAATTTCATCTAGCAGTTCTCTAATATTGCCAGAAAAATACTATCAGCTCCCTTTGGTTTGTACACAGCGAACCCTTCGGATTTTGCTTCCACCACAACTGTTGTAATTTCCGTTTACAAAGACTCTCTCATTAGACAAGTTGTCTTTGCCCACAGGTTTTATGCTGGTGTCCTAATGAGAAACTCAAACAAGATACTCATTTGCTTTTGGAGCCAAACCTATATTATCTTTCATCTCTACTGCTTTTCACTGCAAAGCAGAACCACTTCCTCTTCCTTGTTCTCTTTTTATTTATAGAGCAAAGTCGTCTGCCATTTGTTTCAATCAATTTTACAAGGCTGAAATCAGCTGGATTTTGGCAGTTGTCCAGATATCATTTTCCTTGCTGATCCATGCTTTCTTCCATGCTTTGTAGGCTTACTGCTAACTCCTAACACCATGTATCTCATCTAGTCTGGCATTATGCTTGACAGGTCTGTGATTTACTCTGGCCAAATGTTAAAACTGGCTGTCAAAAATGAGTCCCAGAACAATTTATGTGGCAAACCAGCATGATTTGCTGTTCTCTGAAAACGTGAGGACAACCAGAATAGCAATTCTTCTTGGTTAGCAGTGCCTGCATGTATAGACCTTCCTTTTGCCTGTGCACATAAGTCCTAGGGTTTTTATATCTTTTTGTTCTTCCTTCCATCTGCAGGTCACTTGCTGTCTTCATCAATTCATTCTCTCCTTTTTGTTGCTGTTAGCTACTTTTCTTCAACTCTTTTCCTCTTTTACTGCTTGGTGTCTTTCTCTTCCTTGACTTTATTATTCACAGATATATGCCAAACAGATGGACCTGGACAAGAAGGATAGGTGCAACACCACCACATGGAAAAATCTGTCTTGTGTGGAAGATCTGGTTAGAATGAATGACAACTGTTGAAGCAGATTTAGAAAGGGCCCAAGGAAGCAAGACAATGAAGATGAAAATCACATCTTCAGATTCTTGTCCCAATTCTGTCCTTGTCTCCAAGTCTCCATGGATCCAGAAGATCCTTAGGTCTTCTCTTCCACTGACTTATCAAGCAACATTAGTAACTAAACAGCTTTTGCCTGTTTAAGCATAATATGCAGACAGCAGGTTCTGTATCTAGCCAACTTCACTGTTTTCTCTCTTTCTTGGGTCACTTCTAAGACTGCCTCAGTAGTTGCCATCAATTTTTCCCAAATGAGATGGCTCTCCCTTTCATTTTTTGTGATTACCTATAGTGATGGTTATGATGTTGACATACTCAATACAAGAAAAGGGTATTAAAGATCCATTACAACATACAAAATATTTGCAGGGCATAAATGTGTCTTCCATGTAAGGGTGGGTACATTCTGGTGTAGAGTGATTCCTAGCAGGAAAGATAACACCAGAATTCAGCAGTTTTTCTTGTCCAACAGCAATAACAGAACAAAGACATGAATGGGAATCCCAGAACTTTATGGCAAATAGTTGCCTTTAATTACAGACTGTCAGCACCAGGCCTATGGGAGTGAGACCATTACAAATCCACTTAGAACAAAAGTTTGTAAGCATCAGCCCTGCTGACCTCCTACTGACTTCAATGCACAGATGATACATGAGTTTACTGAAACAGATACCATCTCACAAAGGCAACGATCACACCTCAAGACATTGAGGGAAGATTGTGAAGAAGGAGCTCCATTTGGGGCAAAGACATCTTTGATGGGAGGTGGTGGGCACTCGACGGGCATGAGTGGGAGGCTGTTCTAGGAAAAAAGGTGAGTGTGAATGATGGTGCCAAGTCAGCAGTGAGACACAAAGCCAAAGGAGTGGTTAAAGGAAACACGGGCAACAGGTGAGCGTGAGGAAACAGGATCAGGCAAGATTGTGTGCCAGTGCTGATCCCATTGACAAGGATTGATAGTTGCCTCAGAACTTGGTTTTTGAGTGACAGCTTAAATTCTGCCTCGAAAAAAAACAGAACAAAAAGTCAGTTCTGAAACACCTGTTTTCATATTTTTCTAAACAGAACTTGGTTATGTTGATGAAATTAGGAGCTTGCAGCACCAAAGATGCATGAAGAGATCTTACAAAAGCTGCAGGTAGTCTGTCCACTTCCACTTATCTCCTGCCCTTGGGAATTGTGGACCAGCTTTGCACAGGTACTTTAGTGCCAAAAGGTGCGAGTGGACAATTAATGAGAGTTTTAAAAGCAGCAACTTGTCTTCAGTAGGCTCGTAGAAAAGGACAGTATTTACCTAAATAACTAGAAAATGGCTTCAGGACTTCATTTTAGACACAATTAAAAAAAAATGACAAAAATCCGTCAGATTTATTTCATTGACAAATGAGGAGGTTTTGGGTTTTGAAATAATATCCCAAACAGTATCTACTGAGAAACTTCTCTGAGGTCCTACTCCCAAACAGTAAAACTAAATTAAACATTCTTTCCCAGGTTCCCCTGGATAAAAGTACTCAGGCAGAGTACTTTCCTTCTGGAAACAGGCTATTTTGTTTTGCATGTCACAATGTACCTTAATCCAGATAAACTCCCTCTACAGTATGAGCTTTAGGACATTCACTTTTAAATCAGTGACAAAGATCCCATTTTTTTAAAGGGGATGAGATTAGGCCATCAGCAGCACTTCCACCAGAATGGACATGCCCATGGGGGACAAGGGAAGACAGGAGAAAGGCCAGTGAACTGCTAATTAGTGCAAACTTTGACTGGTGAGCTCTTTGGGGTGAATTCGGGAGGGTGTGCCCATTGGTATACTTCAAGACCACACTCCATAAGTTTCAGCAAATGTAATGACAGACATCAGAACAATGATGCTTCTCAGTGTATGATGAATAATTTACATAAACGGCCTTGGTACTACTGCTGTACTCGGTAACTAAATGGCAAAGGTAGGTGAGCTTCACAGAATCTGTGAAGGTTCCACAGGTTGGAAAAGACCTTCAAGATCATCAAGTCCAAAAGCTTCCTGTTGGATGTCATGGTCAAGGAATAGAAGACAGCAGTTCTGTATTGCCTAAATGACACATGGGTAAAATCCAGATGCCTGGTCTTACCTTGACAGCTGTAGCAGATGGATGACGTCTGAGCTTTTCTACAGTATGTCTATGAGGATTTTGCCAGCTGACCTTCAGAAGACTTACAGGAAATCTGCAGCAGAGCAGGAGTTGAACCAAACACCCTCTCCACCCTACCTGTATGTCCCATGGACCCATCTCTTCATGTGGATGTATGAACCTTTTGCTGTGATTCCCAGAGAGGCTGAAGG
Source organism: Phaethon lepturus (assembly GCF_000687285.1). Classification (NCBI taxonomy): domain Eukaryota; kingdom Metazoa; phylum Chordata; class Aves; order Phaethontiformes; family Phaethontidae; genus Phaethon; species Phaethon lepturus. Next base: position 8,442 of record NW_010558890.1, read on the forward strand.
GCATAGCCTGTGGAGATGCTGTGCATCTAAAAGCAGTTTTAATCTATGCATCTTTCTTCTGTAATCACAAGGCCTGAAGCAACTCAATGCCCACAAAAACTGCTTTATTTGCATTGCTATATGAATGCAACCTATGGCAGATTTTCAATTCCTGTAATCTGCCAGAAACATCAACACCTTGAAGGCAAGCTCAGATAGGAAATGGGTCATTGACTCACCCTTCTGGCTTGATAATAATAATACTTAGCACTTATTTAATTCTTTACACACATTAAACAATAAATCAGTCCTCACTACGTGACTGTAAAACAGACAGACAACCCAGTTTTATAGATGGTGAAACTGAAGAAGAAGAGTGCAGTGCTTTGCCCAGCGAAGCTGCTGATGGTTCTACAATTAGCGTTCCTGTTTCCCTGGTCCCATGCGAATTTGGGGGCTTAGAGAAGTCTCAGAAACATTAGTTACTTAGAGCTGGTGCTCACACTGGGAGAAAGGCCATTCCACAGTCATGGTTAACACTGCCATTGCATTTATGGTTGGTATAAATAATATACACTCTTAATAAAGTCGCCTGGCATTGAGAATTCACTGTCTATTTTCCACAGCAGGGTACCAGGGGCAGAACAGTTAAATGAATTATGCCATATCCTAGAGAGACTCAATATCTAAACCAGAAGAGCTCAGAGCCTCTTCCTTTCTTCTGGAGACCAAATTCTGAAAGAAACACCCACCCACTTCAGGCTGTTCTTTGAAAAATGTGATCTTTTGAAGCATTTTGCTTGAGCTTGTTTCACAGCAGTTTATATAAGGGGTGACCTCTGTTAGAGGCTGGTGTACCACACATAAGTCTCCTCCAGATGGGAGGGAGAAGAGATTGTGTGCATGTGTACTTTGTACGTGTACCGAGCTCTTATGTAGGGTGTCTCCAGCCAGACATCGGCACCACAGTTATAAAGCACCAGAAGGCCCCTTGTTCTGGCTGTGCCATGCCCCGGGGCTCAGCTGTCTCAGCCCACTGTGGTTGGTGCTCATCCGAGGCTTTCTTGGGCAAAGCAGCCAGCTCAGGGCTCTCTGTTCTGGCTTTGGAGGAGATGCTGCCTAGTTCCCATGTGTCCTCTGGGATAACCTCACCCAACCAAGGACCCCCACGGCTGCTTGTGGCAATTGTTTTGTACCACCCGAAAAGGCAGTGTTTTCGCCACAGAGAAGCAGCAGTCCCACAGACCCCAGCTCTCCTGGAGCTTCTTTTGTCTCAGCTCTCTGCGCAGTGACCCTGCTCTTGTCTTCTGGCAAACCAGGCACCGTTGTTCCCAGTTTTAGTTGCACAAAACATCAGTAGACAAGAACTGAAAGTCCTTCACTGGGAGAAACAGTTTTTTTTACCATGAAGGTAAAACACTCATTGCTACTCGTAGCAACTGCTCACAAGCAAGAAATGAATGTTCAGTGAGCAGCTTCCTACACTTGTCCCCCCGAGATGAAGCTACCCCTGACTCAAATTCCCAGATCTACATTGGACTCCTCAATATACATCTCTCTAAAACATATCCCCTATTTCCACACAATTTAATTTCTATATTCCCATTAGTTCTCCAGCCCTTTCGCCACGTGATGTAGTCTGTTTCAGACAGAGTTTAGCTAATATACAGCAATCTTGTGTTTTTTTCCAAAATGACACCTTCCATTTCCTCACTCTTGAGCATTACCATGTTTATTCTCCATTTGCCTGCCTTCCGATCACTCCTCCTTGTCTTGCTACAGCTGTTTCCTGTGAGTTTGATAGGTTTTCCACCAGCTTGTTGGACTGGGGATAATTGTGCTAGGTGGTTTCATGTCAAAGCCTGTATTTCACAGCAATGTGCTTAAACAGCAGATACCACTTAGCAAAAATAGATTTGATATGCAGCATCACCTGGTTAAGTGCATAACTTCTTTAATCAAAGGATGAAAGTCTCTAGCTCTACCTTGTTTCAGGGACTCCATCTTCTTGCCTCTCTAACATGGGCCCTATCATTCAACAGGTCCGTGTTTTTGACAATGGGAACTTTCCTCAACACTTCCATTTGCTGTCTTTTTAGGGTTAGGGTAAAACATCTGAGGCCCTTCCTGTCCTCACATGACTTTCATACATGTTTTTTGTAAGCCTTTCACAATGACTTAAGAAATCTCCACCTTAGTGCCTTTCAATAAAATGTCACCTAGCCTTGGAAACCTCTCCTTAAATTCATAATCGAGCTGCAGGATTACCAGCATGAGTTTTATTTCCTTGTAGCATCTGGGGTCCCACGTGTCAGAAGACAGTCCACACTCTCATCTGGATGTGGTGGTGTCTTCTGCTTAGTAAAAGTCAGTTGATTCATTAGAGGTTAATGTGGGGAGTCCCAGAAGCAAACTTTGTCCATCCCAGTCTGGTCACATTAGTTTTAGGGGGATTCAGTTCCTCTGCCCCATTCCAGTGTCAGGGCACCATGTGGACTGGGACTGTGGGGATGTCCCATGGGGGTCCATCAGGTCAGGACCTGGCAGCCAGGGCCTGTCCTACCCCCAGCCAGGAGCAAGGAACAGGGTCAGCCCCAGCCTTGTTCATCGGGCACCTCCCTGGGGATGAGGACAGTGTGGCGGTGGCTCTGCCAGCCAGAAAAGAAGCCATGACCTCAGGTCAGCCGCAAGTTCTCAGGTGTCCTCTTCTTGCTCTGTTTAACACCCTATTGCCTATGACCTCTATTTTCATGTGGCATTCAGCATTTCTCACATTAGTCCTCTGTCAGATGAGAACCACTGATACCGTCATCCACCTGATGTAGTGAAAAACACAATGCAGGGCTGCAGAAGCAGTTACTGCTGGAAATGTGGTTGGTTTTTGCCTGCTTTCCTTCTGGCACCCTCTGCTTGACTATATACAAGCAGGTATGGGTTAACGTTTGTCTGCTTCTAGAGATGTGCTTTAGATTTCTTATTTTTCCATCTGGTTTCCTTCCTTCCAGAAATAACTCAGAGCCAAGGAGTGACCAGAATTTACAACATTTGGGGCCAAATTCAGGCTCAGAAGCAGAACAGAACCTGCTCATGGGTTCCACTGCGCTCTCTTCACAAACTTTAATTTTGCCTTGCCATATTTTTTCCCATGGTTATACTGGAATGGTTATCATCCAGCCATTGTACCATGGCTGGTTTCTTCACAGACCTACTCCATGCTGGGTCCATCCCTTTTCGTCAAGAACATGTTGGTCCAAGAGTGCTGTGACTATGCATCCACGGCACAGGCTGGTCACCTACAGGAAGAAACTCCACTTTCTCCCAGCCTGACATTCACTGTTTCATTTGTAGATGAAATAGGTGCAGCCTAGGAAGGTTTTTGCCTTCTCCCAGGCCTGAGGCAGTCCTGTCACACCCCAGAGTGAAGAACTGCCTGCCACCTTGAGAGCTCAAGAAGAAGAAAGGACTGAATCATGGCTTTAGTTGCCTGGAGAACCTCACAGAGAGCCATGGGAGGGGTGGGCCACACACCTTCAGAAGTAGCCTCACAGCCCCTTCAGAGACCTCAGCATGCTCCCTTATCTGCACACAGCCAGTATAGTGTCCCACCCCATGATATGCCTCTACCAACAGAAATGCAGCGCTCCTGCCCATGGTTGCAGAGGAAGCTTGGTGCAGCTATTCAGTCTTCTACTTTCAGCAGAAGATTGCCCAAGATAACCACAGTCTCTCCACGTCCAAGGTTGCCAGAGTGGTAACGAGCAAGTCCTGCAGGTGAGGTGGCAAAAGGGAGGGGAGAGAGGGATGGACAGATATCACAACACAAGTGACACATGGATTCACCATGCTGCATCACACAAGTTTAAAATAAGGTTCTTTTTTTCTACCTGTTCTATTATGAGCCATAAAACTCCTTTGTTTTGCTGAGGAGGGAATCTCCATTGCTGTTTCAATATGCTGCAGTGAACTATATTAACGTGCAATTAATTATAGAGATTAATCATCAGGCAGTGTTATCAGATGAACACCATGACATACACGAGCATATGCTAACCCCTGGTTCATGCTTTGGCAGGCTGAGGAAATGACTCTTGCGTGGCTGAGCCAAGCTCTCGGGCTGGGTGGCCTACATCTCTGGGTGACCTTCATCTTTGTGCATGTTGCACCCACTTGGTTTCAAACACATGAAGCATCTCAGCAGTCCTAAAAACTATGTCATCTCATACAGTGTTTCGTTCCAAACAAAACCACGTTATGAAAAAAATGCTGTTACACTCAGCATCACTGAGCGCACAGCTCTGTTACTGCACCTCTCATATACACATATTTGGGAACAGATATTGGACTATAAGGCTATGATTTGACTACTGACACTACATGGCACACAGTGATTTGTATCTTCACCAAACAGGTGACACTAACATCCAGGACCATCCAACACATCTGGCTGTCTTAGACAAACTCTACTAGTTTTTCTGGCTGTACCGTCTATCCTTCAGACAAAGATGTTACTCCTCTTCGCTGGATCTGGGCTATATAAGGATAAGTCAGCAGCCATTTTGGGCCAAAATCAGCAGAGGGCACATGCTATTTGGGCACTGGCATCCTAAGGAATTGTCTTAATCATAACCCTGTTTCACTGACTTGGTACCATTATCGGGATCAAATTGTCCAAAATGCCGAAAAAGACTCCTCTTGCCTTCACGTGGAGAACACACCTGCATTCCTAAGAAAGCCCATGTGTGCCAGATCAAGGATCCATCTATCTCAGGATCTTTTCCCTTCCTGGCAAAAAAGAGATGCCAGGGAAGAGTATAAAAGGACAGGCTTATAATACTGCTGCTCCAGGATGTTCTTCCAACCTTCATGGATATCCTGGAGCAGAGGTTGCGGTTTTGTATTTAATAACTATCAATGGATATTTCTTCATGACTTTGAGCTCATGTAAACATTGAGCACCTACTACCCCTGGCGGCATTGGGTCCCACACCTTCACCTCCCCGCTGGGAGCACAACTGCCTCCTTTTCTTTGCACTGACCTTGCCATCTGGGAGTTTCATTTGGCATCCCCTAGCTCTGTTACTGGAAGACACAGTGATCCTCTAGGTGCTTTCTTCCTGCTACTCATGATTTTGTGGACTTGTACCATATCCTCCTTCAGTCATCTCTCTTCCCAGTCTATTCCACCCCTTGGACAGGAGCCATTCCTTACCTTTGATCAGCTCTGTGGTCTTTTCTGTACTTTTCCAGAACTGCTATTCACATAGGAACATTACAAAAACCTTGCAGATGAATAAGCAAGCCCAGCTATGGACAACCACACAGAGCTAGAGGGGCAAACAGACCTGTCACGCTCCTCACGCTGAGGGACAATCACATGCTTGGCTCCTGACCCTCTTCCCTGCTTATCCAGGCTCATATTTCACTCTTCAGCAGAGCAGTACCATGGCCTTTTTCGCCCTGTGTCCTCACCCATGAGATGCATGTCACCAGCTTGGTCCGTGTCCTGCTAGACATCCATGTCAGGCGTGCTGTCACTGCGGAAGGACCGGAGGCTGATGCTCAGTGCCACAGGTGCAGGGGGGTACCCTACCTCATTCTCTGAACAGCTTCATGATGAGGAGCACCTCCATGCTGTGGAGCTCACTCTGTCAGGACTGGCACCAACAAGGACACCTTCCCTGGGGCGGCTGCAGAGGCTCTGGCTGCTGACTAGGCTCCCTCCAGCACCAGGGACTCTGGTGCTCCCACCTGCCCCAACCCTGGACCAAGTCCAGGAGGTCCCAGGCAGTTTCTCTGCAGGCACTGGCCTGAGATTTAGTGAAAAATCATCAAACACAAGATAATTTGAACGAGGTGTTTTGGACAGTGCAGTGATGATGTTTTCAGAGGGAAGAACCGAGGCTGGTCAACATAAAGCTGCTGATGAAGAAAAGGCAAAGACCTCTACAGTGTCAAGAGGCTGGACAATAGTTTGGCCAGCAAAATTCAGTGCCAACTGATGGAAAGTGGCACACATAGAAACACCAGCTGTAACTATACACACGCAGCAAGAGGCTCTGTACTTCCACAAAGAAAATATAACTTGGAGTCATTGCTGATAGCTGTCTGAAAACATGAACTCGGTGTTTGATATGCACGCAGTTATAGTCACCTGTGGTGAAACGATTGTGTAGGATCAGGAAGCTTTCCCAGGAAGATGGCAAACATGAACACAAGTATGGAACAGCTTCCCCATGAAAAAAAGGTAAATGGTTCTGGAAAACAGAGTGAGATTTCTAAAAGGATGATCCTGCAGGGGAGGGGGATTGAGCAAGAGACCAAACAAAAGCACGTTATTACCCATTGACTAATTGCATGGTGGAATTCATTACCACAGGCTTCTGCAGAGTCCAAAGCAGGGTTCAGTGCAGGAATTTAAAATTTGCAGCTCCTAAGTAGCTGAGAGACAAATTTATGGGGGACAGATCCACCCATCCCATTGGGTCAGTTGTCTCAAGCTCCACAACAGTGAGTCCCTAAAGCACTGACTGCTTGTAACTGAGGTGTCCCATGTATGTGCTCTGGGCCCTAAACTCTTCGCCTGAGCGTTCACTTGCGGCTGGGCAGCTCTCAGCTCCGGCAGCCTCAGCAAAGCAGCATTTTAGCAAATGCTTACCTAGCTCTAGTAAAAAGCACTGCAAAGAAAATTTCCTCTAGAGCTTTGGTCCTTCTTGTCTTGCACCAGGGATCTTTAGGCAAACTGCTCTGTACTCAGCTCAGCCTCGCCGACGCAACTTTGTTTGCATAATGAAAAACACAAACAAATAAATGCACACAGCTTTTCTCTAAAGCCAGCACGAGCTGCGTGTGCCAGCGCTGGTTTCTGTGCTGTCTGGTCATGAATGCACACAAACGAATGAATGACGGCATATACACAGACACGTTTGTGGCCAGGTGAGCCACTCTCATAACCAGACAGCCGAGGGGAAGGCGGGGGGGCAGAGGAGAAGCCCGTCTTGAGAACTGCTGGGGGGAGCAGCCACGGAGGTTTTAACGCTGTCTCTCTTTTGGAGAACAGAGATGTTAGTGAGGAGCCACGTGCCAAAGCACTGCACCGGTCTGTGTGCTCCGCCGTAACCCCAGCCCTCCGGTGCTGCCCTTCCACACCACCCTCACGAGCCGCCTTCCCACAACTGTCCCACACCCTCCGTGGGAAAGCCACAGCCTGGGGAACGGAGAGCTGAGGGGTGGCAGAAAGGAGACTACGAGAGGCTTTAGGCACCTGCAGCCACTGCCACTCTTAAGTGCTGAGGGAATCCACCAGTGCTCTCCTGGCTGCCTTTTGAGTGGATGCATTGGGTTCATCCTGGTTTACAAGGCACACAGGCACACTGGGCAATGAGGAAAACTTCATGAGTCGCACAGAAGAGCAGCAGATTGGGTGATACCTCAAATGACTATGCTGCAAAGAGAGGGGTTATACTGGATTCCTTTGTCCCCTGTGTCCATACTAGTAACTGCTCAGAACCATTAACAACCATGGCATGGTTTTGACCCAGGCCAGCTAGTGCTTTCCCCTAGTGCTACGTGGGCAGCGGCTGGGAGTTTTGCATGGGGGAGAGATCATACCCAACAGGTAGTTAGGATGTGGCCGCTGTGGTTTGGAAGGTAAGAGAGCTTAGCAGGGAGGCTGCGGTATGGCCATGCCAGCCAGCTCCAGTGGTAGAGGCCAGACCTCGGCCCAAAGAAATTATTCTTTGAGCAGATTTAGCCCAGGAGCTCCAGCCTCCTTTGGCACTTGAGCTAATTCATCATGCATCATTCCAGTTTTGCCTGTCATCCATCATGCAAGGGCCAATGCTGCCACTCATGCCTGTTGAGATGTGTTTGCTTATTGCTGTGCTGTACCAACTGATGTGTGTCATGGAAAGCCTTGACCTTCCTTATTTAGCTTTTCTAAATACTTCATTTACACTTGTGTGCACTGTTTTTTCCTGCTTGACGTTAAAGTTCCTCATTTCCACATTGAGCCTCTTTGTGCTAAGATTTCCTGCCTTTTTGCTGAGTAGTTTTGACCTTCATTCAATAAATCAATAATCTTCCCAGAACTTAATCACCACAGCCCCGCCCCGAAGCTGCCTTTGCCTTTTGTTCCAGCAGTTTTCCGCAGCACTTCAGCAAGAGCTTCCCTGGGATTTTGATGGAATATATAATTACTGCATTGCTATCAAATACAGATTAAACAGAGCACCCCTTCGCAGGGTGCTTTTCTCAGTCCTTTAGCAGAAAAGCCCACTTGCGTGGCAGTCAGCTCATCTCTTCCCCCAGGCAGGCTTGTGAGGCCAGGTAGACGGTGTGCTCCTGTGTCCAGCTCCAAGGGTGACGTGTCAGTTATCAGCTCTTTCTCTGATTTTTTTTTTTTTTTTTCTGTCAT
>NW_010558890.1:16864-17144 GCF_000687285.1 Phaethon lepturus
GAGAGCCTGCAGAGCCCTGTAGGAGCGAGCCACCTCCTGGAGGCTGTTTCCAGGGATGGACAGTCTTCCCTAGTCTTCTTCAGAAAATCCTGTACTCCCAGCAGCCCACAAAGTGAGCTGACATAAAAAAGTTTAGGCAGGTCCCATGTTTCATCAGTCACTCACTGAAACAAATAATACATTTCCATAGGTCAGTCTCTTCTGACTGTGCATTGAACACCAAGAACAGACTTGAAAACATATATATATTATATATATTATATATTTATTTTATATATAT
>NW_010558891.1:0-204 GCF_000687285.1 Phaethon lepturus
GCCCTCGGCTTTGCAGACGCTCAGAGACCCCCAAAAGGCAGCCGAAACGCTCTGCCAGGCAGCTTGTGCCCTCCGTGTCCCAGCCGGCGTTGCTCCCGCGGTACCTGCGGCGTTAACGCCAGCGGAGCGAGCCACAGAATGATAGAATGAGAGACCAGTTTGGCTTGGCAGGGACCTTTGAAGGTCACCTCGACCCACCCCAGG
>NW_010558891.1:340-620 GCF_000687285.1 Phaethon lepturus
GACCACCAGCAGCATCCCGAACGTCACCTCGTGCCTCCAGCTCCTCCAGCTGCTCCCCTGGGCATCCCTCAGGCCGGGATCCCGGAGGAAGCGGCTCCCAGGTGGGTGCACCGGGAAGGTAAAATGGGGATGGTGCATTACATATCGCCCTTGCACGAGCCTTGATGGGGACACAGCGTCCGGGTCCTGGCGTTGACCTGGAATAACTGGCACAGACGCTAACGCTCCTGCAAAGACGCGTAAGGACCATCTCTGTCCCCTCGCGGGACACCGGGCCCTT
>NW_010558892.1:0-2994 GCF_000687285.1 Phaethon lepturus
GGCTGTCAACCAGCACCTCCAGGGCCTTTCCTAATGGGCAGGTCTCCAGCCACTCCTCCCCAAGCCTGCAGCGTTGCATGGGGTTGTTGTGGGCAAAGTGCAGGACCCTATACTTGGCCTTATTAAACCTCATACAGTTGACCTCTGCCCATCGATCCAGCCTGTCCAGATCCCTCTGCAGAGCCCTCCTACCCTCCAGCAGATCAGCACTCACACCCAAAATCTCCTCTAACTACTAGCTCAAGAACAGATACAATTGTTGTGGTTAGTGCTAACTGTGTATAGAGCAAGCCAACGGTCATGATCACAGCAAAGGTTTTCCCTTGAAGGGATCAGATTAAGCTCTCCCTACTCCATCATCTCCCTACCTTCATGAAACCTGCAAGAACTTTGTTATCTTCGTTTCCAAGTTGCCTGTTCCCCTCCTAAATCTGATTAGAATTGGCCAAATGATTAAGCCAATATTGCTGGTGAAGAGAACACAGACAGAGCACGTAATACAGACCTCATTTTCCATTAAAACAAATGGAAATGAAACAACAAAAAACAACAAACAGTAGAGAGGTTAACCATTTCCTAATTAACTTCTTTTCTGTACCAACTTCTCTTACACATGATAAAACCTTTTAAGAATCAGAAGAATGATAATTATTTTTGTGCTATGAAGTTTACTAGCAAAGGGAAACCAGGAAAAGAGGAGGAAGTAATTTGTGGCTGACAAAATCAGTTTTCATGAAGTATTTCAAGTTTGTTTTTCTATCATTAGGAAATCTCTCTTACTTTGAAAACATACCGCAGAGGCACAAAGGAAAAACAAGACTTGAAATGACTGGTACTGAAATCCATCAGCATGTCTCTTAAATATCTGTACAGAACATAATTATGCATCACATACTATGTGTGTATATTTATATGAATGAAGAAAGTTTACCTCCAGCAGTTCTACTTTCACCTTCTCTGTTATCCAGATTAGTCTGTGATGCCAGACGCTCCTTGGCCCCCTCCAAGCGTTGCTGCAACTCTTCAGCTGTTATTTCCCCTGAAATAATTTACGTTTTGACAATGCTGTTAGATAAGACATTATTATTGGCTCAACACAGCCATGCAGAAATAATGTTATTTTCTATCTTGAAGAAAAATCTTCAGAAATAAGGTAAAACTAATGAGACTGAAAAGAAAGCAGCACTAGTGTGAGACTGTAACGCAGGTACACTGGTAACAGAGGAAGTAGGTACGAGGTGGGGTAAAAAAGATGCTGAATGTGTGTCAAGAGCATGCTAACTTCCAGCAAAAATTCAGAGCAACTTCCAGCAACAACTCAAAAATTTCCAAATACCAGCAGATACACTTTAGTGTACCAGATGTTAATTATTTGGGTTTGGATATTACCTGTATACAAAGACATTGCATTTGAAGGTATTCTATTTTTAGTCCAGCTTTAGTATCTATTTAAGTTGTTAATTTTTTACTGAATATCATTAATTTTGAAGGGAAATGTAGGGTTTTTTCCTTTCTACAAAGCCACAGATGTCAGGCTACTTGAGTCATACAACTACATGTGGTGCCTGGCAGCAATAGTGTTACTTCACATTCTGTCTTTTCTACTGAAGGTATTGATATCTTACCAGGAGTGCCAAGCAGGTTGCGGTCTCTCATTAACCTGTAGTCTTCTTCATTGAGTTCATTAATGAACTGGTAATAGGCCTCCTCCCTACTGAGGCGCTCCAGCTGCCATTGTCTTTCATCTTCACCGTGACTGCGCTCTCGTGAGGATGCCTGCTCATTGCCATTTCCTGCACGGTGCCGAGAGCGATCCATAATGATAACGCCAGGCTGTCCTGAACAAAACCAGAAGGTTAGACTGTGCAGTAATTATGTTAAGAATTTACCTATTTTACAGTAAAGAGTTCCCAGCATTTTCAATAAAATTAGTTTATTAATAGCTAAAGGTGATTAAGATGAACCAAGCTCCATGTTATTTGCCAAGACAGCAGTGCAGTTTATTATGCAAGTATTTTGCTTCTAGCTTGCTCAAAAATAGCTAAAAGACGCCTTCAGTCACTCAAGGGGCATACCAGTTGGTACAGCAACTTTAAAATAAGAAAGCAATGATAGATTTTTATTTTTTTCAGCTAAATAGGATATTCTAGAAAGTTAAAGGAATAACAAAATCTATTTATCTTCTCCCAAGTAAAATACAACAGCAGCATGCAGTATTTTAAAAGCTAAAATGTCACTGAACATATTGTTCTCTAATTATTGGACTGTAATTACCCAACATAGACTGCTGACAACCACAGCTACTGCTTTAGAGAAGACTACCTTCCACTTGAAACATTTACTGATAAGCAGGTAAGACTACCTTTCTATTCAGCACTACCCCTCACATAGTGCAAAACCTACAGATATATTTTTGATGGAACTGACTCTTCTGACGTTCTGACATTGCTGGTCTATTTTCCTTGTGATCTCTAATCCAAGGATTAGCTAACAGAAGGATACCCATCTCAAGGAAACTGGTGTAAAAGAAAAAGGACTATACTTTACCCACAGTTCTTCAGTACTTTCCAAATATTTAACCAGTGGGACCACACTATTAGAAGGGGTGAATAACCTTCCAGTATCAGAAAGAGGCATCACCTCCGTTGATTTCTGTGCCATTACCAGCTCTCTCTGGTTCAGTCTCAATCCTGGGACAATCAGCTCTCAGAGCACTCCCCAACTTTTCTATTTCCTAAAGAAAACCCATTCTTCAACAGTCAGTTTGAAAGAGGAGAAAGCAAAGTGTCATCCTTTCAATGGGGCTTCCCATTTAACAAAAGCCATCTGTAACACCTGCTGAGGTAGACACCTGACAGAAGAGATCACTTCTCTAGAGGAGATCACCAGGCCAAAAAAACCCAACCATATGGCACATTTCTGCTTACGTGTGAAAAGAAAGTTATTGGGTAAACACTCCCCCCTCCCTCCCCCCCCCCAGTTCACCAACATATC
>NW_010558892.1:3017-3317 GCF_000687285.1 Phaethon lepturus
AAACACAGAACAGCGTTCTCAGCAGACTCCCAATCAGTAATTAGTCTTCACAGGAAAGGTGATGAGACAACAAACAGACCAACTGTTACACATACATTCAATAAAGAGTTAATCTTTATCACTGCTGCCAACAGATATGAAGAATCAGAAAATGTATTTGCCAACAGCAGAAGCTGGCATACATTTAATATACCTTTCTTACGTTCTTTGTGGGATCCATTCTGATGCGTCCTTGGTCTCCTCATTTTCCGCCCCATATGCTACTCCACCCCCTCCCGCCCCGCCCCATAGGTAACTGCA
>NW_010558892.1:3358-4879 GCF_000687285.1 Phaethon lepturus
GTACCTGCACATCTAAACAGCCCTTCCCAATCTTCTCACTCATCTGCCTCCTGTGTCCAATATTGCATTTCAATGTATTTAATACTTCCTTCCCAGCTCTTTAACTCACTTAACTGAAAAGAAATTGAATCTGAGTACCTCCCCCTCAAGACACTTTCTATTCCCAGAGTATTTGTGGGGGTTTTAAATTTACTATCGTCCTTGTGGCTCAGCCTGCCAAGCTGTAGGTAATCACTGACGCCCGTTTCCTACCAGGGCTGTGCTCAAATCAGGTCACTTCTCATACCACGTGTCTAAACACAAATTTCTCAGCCAGCTCTTCATCTTACTACCCTGGTTTCCTCAAAACAAATGCAATCCCCACCCCCCCTCCCAACAACACATGGCTAGCACTACTATTACCCTGATGACACCCATAACTTGACTGTTACCATGAAAATGCCCAATCCATACTGCACTGACTATGGAAGTGCCTCTATCCCAGGTGATTTACAACTTGACACAGGTAAAGTAAGAAGAGGAAACAGAACAGATAAAATTCATTTGGTTTCACATACGGTTGCTACTTAGATGAAAGCCTTAAAACAACTAATGTGTTACTATTTGCCCGACAATGACCACAGTAAGCTAACCGAATGTCTGGATATATCACCATATTGCTGCACAGAAAAAATGACATACAAATTCTTAAGATGAGAAGTCCATCACATGTAGTCCCCCTCAATCTAAATTTAAACTGGTGTTCAAAAGAGAGGTTCTTACTTTTTATTTTTTATCCACAGAAAGCCTGGAAATCTCTTCTTCAGATTTTGTGGGTGGTAGAAAAAAATTACTGTTTTGTTGACAACTGTATGGTAGGATGATTAGTCACACTCTTCAAATGACTCACTTAGAAAAACAGTAAGAAGTGTGAAGTGTTCGGTTGTCCCATCTGTTTAACATAACTGCATGGATGTCAACTACTACCCATATTTATCAAATGCCATCAAAAGTAAGTACTTTGGCACTTAAAATGTTTCAGAGTAGTGAAAGTCGAAAGTTATTAACTGCATCAATATGAACTACTTTGGCATGTAAAATATTTCAGAGTATTGTAAAGTTGAAGGGTATTAACTACTAAGATGTAAAAAACTGAAATCGAAATCCAGTTATGACTCAGGATTACCCTCCCTTTGCAAAGAAACAGGTGCCACATGTCAACAGTTTATCTACGTTTTCTAGAATTTTCAAACCAAGACTAACTCCTTGAGTTCTTAATTCATAGTTACTTTGGCCCATTCTTGCAGATTTACCTTCAGTTTTATCCAAGCAATATATAACTTAAGCTTTTAGGTTTTGGCCTTGTTCCATGAATTACTACCCCCAATTCAATTAGGTACTCATTTCCTGAAACACTACCACCCGATTGCAAGCAAAACGACTACGGGGTTTAGATGAGGAAGCCTCCCCAAGCGACAGGGCTATTTAGCATTTCTGTCACATTGCAGCCTCCAGGCGAGATGATCTCACCGAATTTGAAGG
>NW_010558892.1:4910-5166 GCF_000687285.1 Phaethon lepturus
AGCCCCCCCCCCCCCCAAAAAACAGAAACAAAAAACCAAACAACAAACCCAGACAACCCCACACAGCCTGGGGAAGGAGGGGAGGGAAAGGGAAGGAAAGACAAAGGAAGAATCAGAAGGCAATTAAGAAGCAGGACACCCAAAGCGATCCAAGCCCATGGGCCAGGCCCCAGGCCAGCAGCACGGCCAGTAGACCCCAGCCCTGCGCCAGGTTCACGCTGCCCGGACATTGCCCAAGGCGGCGGCCAGCTGTGCG
>NW_010558893.1:0-1563 GCF_000687285.1 Phaethon lepturus
AGAAGATGAATGAACCTGCCCGTCCGACCGGCCGTTGTTCAAAGGGACAGATGATGTATCAAGGTCTCTCCCTACACCCAGGGGCTCGTGTGTAGGACCTCAGCTCAAGGCGATTTGTCCTCTGCTTGGTCCCCAGCAAGCGGCAGTACCAGCAGGAGAACGTCCTCTGCTTCCCGCTCTCCAGGAAAAGCCCCTTCACTCTCCGCTGGAGCGGGAGGAGGCTCCTGCTTGTTCCGTGACGCAGAAAAACCACATTTGTGAAGTCACAAGATTTTGCAGAAATGCTGGTGGAATTTTCACCAGGGAAAATGTACTTGTTTCCTTCAAATAACAGCAAAATGCTTTAGTTCGGGCAGACAAGTAGCCTTTCTCTTTGCCCCTGCTGTTCCATTTTCCCTCATGATGACGACTTAGCCTGAATTACCCTTTTCGCTGACAATTATGTTCGCAAAGTAGCTATTTAGGAGCTTACATTTTGACTTACGAAAACGTGACGTTAAAACCAAGCCCACCAAATATTCTGATGCTCTCAAAGCAAGAAGTTTTTCAAAATTCAATTCCATGGTAACGTTTGATGTCTTAAACTCATCCCCATTTTCGCAAAGAACACCGATCTCGGAACAAAGCAGCTTGGCCCTCCTTAGCTAAGCCAACGCCGCCTCTTCCCCGCATGCTCAGGTCTCTGGGCAACCAGCAGCAGAAAGGGTTGATCAGTTTTGAGCTTCTGAGGGTTAAGTGAGGACCAAGGCAAACAAGAGGTGAGGTCATAGAACACCGAGAAGGACAAGTGACAAAGAGGACATTAACAACAACAAAAATCAAAGACTCTGTTTCAAAGCCAATGTCTCAAAGCTGGCTCACCCTTCATCCTGAACTTCTAGTTCCAAAAATCAAGGCAGGTCTGCTCCCAAATAAACACAGTCCTGCTGATTCCATCAAGCCCGACCCATCAAATACCTTGCTTTTCCTTAATCCAAATTGACTAAATTCACCATTTCAACAAGTTAAAATTTCTCAAGGACTTTGCAACTCCGGTAAAATCACGAAAGTGTAAGGAACAAGTCGGGAAGGTGCAAGGAGCAAAGCAAAACTTCAAAAACCTGTTGACTGCAGTTATGAACTCACGCAGGACACAAGCGAGTGCTCTCAAGGTGCGATTAACTCAGGGCTTTGGGTTTCCGTAACATCTGTACTGCCTGCAAAAAAAAAAAAAAGGTGAGCTATTTCAGACACATCATGCTAATTGTAAAACTTTCATTCATATTCTTATAAGCAAAATCCATTTGGATATTTTAGGGGCGAGGGAAAGCTCCGGTTCCACCCCAACATGCGCAGCACGGTTTTGGGTGCACCCAAATCGCTCGCAGCGCCCTGCACGAGGGACACCACAGCATCGGCTGGGAGGGCAGAAACGCTTCCACGCACGAGGCGAGGAGGGCGGAGGGGCCGGGGAAGGAGCACGGGAGGGTTATGGCTGCTAACACGCAGACGCATCTTTGCGGGGAGGGGGCGGGAGCTGAGGTCCCGGCGTCCCGGGCAGAGCCCTGGCTGCAAACGGCGGCA
>NW_010558893.1:1718-1941 GCF_000687285.1 Phaethon lepturus
CGATGGGCTTCGATGCACTTCAGCTGTGAACAGAGGGAGCAGAACAGCCTGGAAAGGCAATCGCTTCCACAACCTCGCCTCAGACATCTGCCCGGAAAATGCAAAAAAGAGGAGGGGAAGAGAGGGAGGAAAAAAAGGAGAACAACAACCCAAAGGCTCCACATCTCACCGATTTCCCGACGGAGACGGCCGTTTTATCGCTTGCTATTTATTGACCGTACGC
>NW_010558894.1:0-521 GCF_000687285.1 Phaethon lepturus
AGATGCTGGGGGGGACACACCTGGCTTGTTTTTCCCTTCACCCTATTTCCCGCGGACTTGCACAGCTCACCGGTATTTCTCATTTGTTCAGAGGAAATCATTTGGGTGAGTGAGAAGCTTAGGCTAGAACATGTAACGGGCCCCAATAAATCACAGTGGTAATGGCAATGCAGCAGATCGCAGAAATGCTGGGGGTAAATATTTTTTTTCTTTTCCACCCAGTCAGCTCATGCTGACACATCTGTGGTTGCATAGGTGTCAACAGAGAGAGAATTATTTCCCTGCATGAAAGAAACCTGAGAAGGGGAAAAAAAATGACGGAGGAAGGGATAAGCAACTCCTGTGAGTACTTTTTTCCTGCTGTAAGGGAAAAAAAATTCCCTTTGTTTTGTTCTCTTGTCTGGATGTGACATTTTACACCGTTTCCCTTCTATTCTTCCTTATCCAGTTTTAAAGGCTGTGGTTACCTCATGTAAGTATTTCTGTGGCAGGGGCTTTACTGCCCCCAAACCCGCGCCCCA
>NW_010558894.1:552-16092 GCF_000687285.1 Phaethon lepturus
GCTGCCAGCATGGGCAGCAGCTCCTGCAGCAGCTCCATCCTCAGGGCTTCACCCTTGCGGTCCCACAGCGCTCGCTTGCAGGAGGGTATCGAGTGATTTCTTGGGAGTTAATACTGATTACTTGAGAGTTGATGCTGCTTCTTTGTAGTGTAAATTCCACACTCTCGGCTTTTCACACCCTTTGGTGCGAAAACCCCACCGTCCCGGTGTCTCCCTGCGCAGCAGCACAACGAGGCCATTCTGTTCATTTGAACCATTGGAGGGTGAAAGGACTTGGCAAGTTCGGTAAAAGTGAACAGAAAATAACTTCCATTAGAGGTAAAGCGACAGAACAACATCACTAGGCGGGTTTACAGCAGCTGTAGATACTGGTGGAAGAAAATGGAGAGTGGGCGGTAAGCCTGCCTTTGCCACCGCTAAACTTGGCTTGAGACTGACCACAGGTTTTGTTGCCCTTTTGACTCTCATAGGTCCTTCATCCACGGGCAAGTACTGCTTAACATTCTTTTCTTGAGAGCTGATACTAAATGTTTTCATTAATCCCCTAACAATATTTGAGATGATGCAAAAACGTTTAAGTTATTCAAAGCTCCTGAAGACTGTGAGGAACTTCAGAGTAACTTGATAAATTCCAGTGGGTAGATTGCTCAAAACCAAATACAAATAGTGAAAAAAGGTGAAGGGCATTCACGGAGATAGTTTGAATAAATCACGGGCGCTAGCGGGGACTCCAGAAAAAAATAACGCAAGTAATGTGTTAGAGTCCACAGGATTAATAAAATCAACCCCTCCTCGTGTAACTATAGTGTTTTCAGCCAGAGAAGGAAAGTTAGTCTACGCTGCAAATTTTTTTCAGTTCATCTAATAAAAAAAAAAAGAAAAAAAAAGCTCAGGGTGAAAGATGAAAGGATCTGCAATATGAAAGGATTGAAGTCGGCTATGGAAGTTGTTAGAGATATGGAAAAATAACCTTGGAGAGAGGGGAAAATGCATGAAATCTAGAGCAGAGCAGAGACTTGTAAGGTGCTCACAGAGGTGTGTGACCCAGAGGATGCCTAAAGGGGAAGGAGAGCTGCACTCTGCACGGTGTTAGAGAAGGTTTAATCTATCAGTGGTGTAAAACCTAATGCTCCATGGCACAGCTCAGAGACCCACTGTCTAGCTTCAGAAGACAGTTTTCAAGTGGGTAAGTTATTTCGGAACTACGTACTATAAATTGCTTTGCCCTGTCGTCGGGGCCGCTCATATTGGCCACTTGTGGAGGCCCGATACTTGCCTCCACTGCTCATCTGTTACGGGATATAATTACACGTCTCCGTGCCAGACCTCTAAGGGTTCTTGGAGAATAAATTCCTTAAAAAAGGTTCCTAATATCCTGCCACATAAATGTCCTTGAAAATTGTCTCAAGGACTTCTGCCCAGACACTTGGCGCTTTCTCTCACTGTGTTCATGTGGGCACAGCCCTGTGTCCCCCTTCGAATGAACCGGGAAGTCTGTACGGGAGGACACGGACCTGCATCCCACGTGTGCTTTTAAGTAGAAGAACCTTTCCCCAAGAAAAGAAAACGCATGTGGCTGGTGCAGTGTCAAAGCGCTGAGCAGTACATTTTCTGAGCGTGAAACACATCGACAAAAATCCTCTGTCTGGCCAGATGGGATTATGATGAAGTGCTGTGGCTTCATCGCTGTTACTGCCGTGCCGGCTTTTTGTTTCTTGGATTGTTCAGGTTAACGTTTGTAACACTGCTAAAAAGCAATTCTCTGCTCGTTCCCCATTCAGCTGTTCTTCTTGCGTGCGCTGGACTGCGCAGAAGTAGCAGGACTCAGGGTGGGAGCACGGTGAGCTCTGGCCGGCGTGGCTGGGAGGGAGGGCCAAGCAGGGGACTGGAACGTCCCCGCTGTGGCGTTGTGAAGTGTGCGCGCGCGTCTTGCCGCGCTTTCAGGGCATTGCCAGCGATACAGAGCTTTGGCTTTTGGTTCTTCCAGGTGACAGGTACAGACTGCTCTTCAGCCGGGCTTGCTCTTGCACCCGCAGCAGCGATGCCTGGGTCATGGCTCGGGGGGTCTAGAACATCAGTGGTGATGAGGTGAGGCGGGAAGGTCTGACCCAGCCCTATGGCTAGAGCAGAGGGAGCTGCTAGATGTCTGCAAGCATGAAGGACATTCCCGTCATCTTTCAGGAAGCTTCTCTACCTTGAACTGACTGGCAAAGGTCAGACTAAACTTTCTGTACTGATTAATAAAGTCTCTGTGGATGAGGTCCAAGCCAAACCTGTGAACAGCCTCTATCTCTGAATTTCAGTTTGTTACAGCATTTACATTAACTTGTAGATAATGTGCTCATAAAGCATTAATCCGGTACTCTGAATTATGAAACAGCTGCAGTTGAATTAATGTATTTTACAATCAAGCCTTATTTTGATACCACTTCGGTTCAAATTCCCCCCAAAATCTCCTTTCTACCTAAGATTTGCATATCTGTTTTGTAACAAATCTGGTGGAACTGTTTGACAGAAAGTATGAGGTAGATTAGTGAAGGTATTTTACAGGCTTAGGCATGTAAAATGAGCTGCAGTACCTATTTTGCAATAGCTTCTTCCATTTTTAACCCATGTCTCAAAGTTGTTGTGTTTTGGAAACGTGAGCTCTAAGATGCAGATTGCAGAAGATACATCCCGTTGACTTAGAATTTAAATCAGTTAGACATGCAGTAGCTCACCTCGTGAGTTTAGGAAGAAATCAGTTCAAGGCTGGAAGATAAATTTGACACGTTTGCAAAGGTGAAACCGTAGGACCCGTCAGCCAAGCATCATATTGGAAAGACAAGTTCAACTCTGCTGGGACATCCTAAACTAAGGTGGCACTGGAGTCAGAAGCCTGTATAATGCTGGTACTGAATGTATTGGGGCTCACTTCTGATTTCTGGTGGCAGCAAGGCAGACCAGGACCTTCGCAGTTCTCTGTTGAACCTTGTTCCGATCACTTTTCCTATGTGCAGGAAATACCTGGTGTTTATTCACTAGAGTGAACTACATCTCAGAAAACTCAGATTAAAATCCTTGCCGACAGGGAGTAGACTGCCTGTCCACACTTTTAGTTAACCCAGATGAGACAGGACATCATGGTGGTCCTGAGGGGTCCAAGTACTCCTTTGTACACAGAGCACATCTACAGTAAGAAGTGACTCAAGAAATCTGAGGAGTTATATACTCATTAGGTAAGTGTATTTCAAAAAAATAAAATACCTTTTCATGATGGGAAAACAAAAAGGACACAGATTTGTTTTTTTTTATTGCACCAAGGGGTTGCTGTGCTACTGAACTGTGAGAGCAAAGTTTGAACATTACAGTATTTGTCAACAAATTGGTTTCCCAGCCTGTTTTGTTTATCAGCTACTTATGTGATTCAGATGGTCAGTAAGGTAGAATTATGAGACAGCAAGTAGGCTACAGTTGTGATTTTTCAGTGATTTTCAATGAGTCCCTTTAAATCTTCAGGTTGACTACCTCAAAACACTCCAAGTATTTTAAACAAAGTTGTTGGTTATGTTTACTAACTGCAGGAGTAAAAAACACAACTTGGCAAGTTAGCTCTGTAATGATACATATTCTTAATATCCAGATAAACTCCTAATCCTACTGAATTTTTTTTGCTTCAGTCATATCTATTGACAGTTAGCTGCGGAAGTTACTTGCATGTTGTATACAAATAAATAAATCCTTTTATCAGTTTTCAATTGAATGCTTTTCAATTTTTTTTTAGCTGTCTCTTGTTCTTTCATTATGAGAAACAGTAGATAACACAGAAGCAGATTTTTTTTGTGTCACATAGGCTAGCAAGTCCCCGTTTTCATCACTTCTCTAAACTAGATGTCCTGCTCTTTTCAGTCTTTCTTCCTATGGAAATTTTCCTCATACCTCTAACAACACAGCACCGAATTACACAATGATGAATGGAAGCAGGATGTTTCCTGTTGTGCAATTAGCTTTGATGAGTGGGTCTGCCAATACTATTGACTATCATCAATTGTCAGTTTATATCAAGTACTTGCGGTTCAGGATTCATGGATGGAGTAGACTGATACTCTTCCTGGTGGGAAAAGGCCGGGAGGGATTTGCTTATCTAATTTTGGAGAGGACGGTAAGCAGCACTGCTGAAGGGGCGAGGTGCCAACCTCCTTCAAAGAAGCAATTGTTGAACACTTTCTCAATAAATCATCTCTTGTTTCTGATAAACTCACCAGTGTTTGTTCTGCTGCTTCTTTTCCCGGCAGGAGGATCAGGCTAAGCAACACCAGCATTCTTTGAGCCTTTTGCCTTTCTTAACCCTAGTGAGGTTGGTGCGTGCTGTGGGAACGCCATGGAGCAGGGCTGGCCAGGATGCTCGGTAACACTGCAGAGGGTCATGTTGGTCACGCTGACTCTCCAAGGTCTGGGGCAGCCAGGCACACCAGGTTTGTCCAGCGTGGAAGCGCACACACTTCCTGAGAGAATACAAACCTGGTGACTGTGGCATGCGTACAAGCTCCACACTGGGCTGTAGTTGTCCCAAGACTTTCCCCGGGATCCCCTACACTTTTGGTGGGCCTCACTTCTGTTCTCACTCTTGTCATCTTCAGGAACACAATATTTGTGGATCACCTTGGTCTCAAGCCAGCTCCTAGCTGAGGAACTTCCAGGTTTTTCCTTCAGCACCCACCTCCGCCTTTCCCCCTCAGCCTGTGTCAGTGGCCCAGCACCCCTCCACCCCCGTCCCTTGACCTGACGCTATCCTCATGGCAATGACCTTTCCCCATCGCTCATGACTCCCTGTGGTATCTTGCTTCTCCACCGAGGCCCACAACAACTCTTTATTTGCCTTTTAACAGGAGCATTCAGATATGCAGAACTAATGCAGAGCAAGTTTTGGGGGATGTACTTTTCAAGAGTGTTTAGATGTTGCTTGGGCATTTTGTAAGACCAATAACCCTGGTTGTTGCTCTGCCTGCCAAATACCTACCTTTGTGCCATTCTGTGTCCAAATTATGAATACCTGCTTCCCCCAAAACTCTTTCTTCTCATAAAGTAGGTTGAGGAGACTCCTGTTGCCTGTTTACTACTTGTAGAAATGTCAAAAGTAGTCTTGACTAAAATGTAGACATCAGCAGAGGCAGTTCTATGGTGGCTTGAATTAATGCAACAAGATTTTATTTGGTTTAACTTCCAGACACCTTGGTTTTCATGCAGAACCTCAGATCTGGGTATGTTTAATTTGTATATACCAGGATGCTTGGGAGATGGGGAGTTTGTTTTGTGGTAACCTTAATATGGTTGTTGATTTGTATCATAACGACAATAAACTTCCATTATCCAGACACTGTTTCTCAAACTTTTGATCTGACATGAGTAAAATATTGAGTTCATTTAAAGTCATGGATTCTGGCTTCTGTATTTTATGTGTGAAGAAATGTCAAAAAGAAGGTTATTTTTTTCCTATGGACATACACAAATTTGTGGTTTCTAGATTTCACTCTGAGTATATTGCCTTAAATACAACACACAGAAAAGCATAAAGGCCAGAAAAGAAACACAAAAATGTCACTATCAACCCCTATATGGCCCTGGTAGAAGTAGCTGCAGGAGTGGCCCTTCAGCGCATCTTCTCAGGCTTCCTAGCTCTGAGAGTGTTTTCTTCTAATGATCGCTGGAGAGAGTTATTGCATAGGAAATAAGTGTGTGTGAGTGAGAGAGAGAGAGGCAGGCAGGGAAAGTTTTTTAAAATTAGTATTTTAAGTCTTCTGTAATTTGCAGCAAATCAAAACACATTATCATATGAATAATATATAAAGAGATAATAATATAAATGCATGCTACATTTCTTTATCTGCACACCCAAATAAAGAAAATTTGATTCACTCCCATAGTTTTTCTCACCCAATTGCTGTAAAAATCTCTCTTCTCTCACATCTGTCATTATAGTGTCTCAAATACGAATATGCATCCAGACAGCAAGAGAGGTTTCTGAGAGGCTGCAGAGAGGTTTCTGCTCTTCCCTGGCCCATAGCAAAACTAGGTCTTTAACAATATGGGAAAAAAAAATCACCTTTTGCTTTCAGATTTTCAAATTTGTCCATTTTTATTTTACTGAAGCCTGCTTTGATGATCTTGTTTTCTGCTGTTGTTGCTTCTTCTCTCACCTCTACTTGTTTTTCCAGTAAAGAATAAAGCAGAGCTGTGGGGAAAAGCAGAAGAAAGCATGGAAAGAAATAGGCTTTACTCACCCCTGATTTTGACATAAATCTTCAGACAAAACAGTGAATGAATGAAAAAGTTTGTCCCAGAGCTGTCAAAGGAAAACGTTACTGGAAGTTGTTACAATTTTTGAGGAATTCGAATCATCACCGCTTGCAAGGGAGCAATCAGCTGCATTCAGTTAGCAATACAGTGATCTGAGGTTTCTTCTTCCTGGCTGTTGATGTTGAAATACTGGCACTGTTCAACTACTTTCTGAAATACTCCGTTCCTAAGGCACAATGTTTTGTGGGATCCTAAACCTAACAATGATTTCTGTAGATTAGATTTATTTCGGATGCCCTGGTGAAACTCATTGCTTTGGTACAGAGGTCTCATCCCATCCCTGCTTTTAAGATGCACATTCCTCAGTTGAGAAACCCATTGTTCTGCCTTAAACCAGTGAGGACACAGATTAAACTATCCAAAATCAGAGCACTTACTTAATGGGGAGTAGCCTTCAAAACGCGTATACTCATGTTTGTCCTTGGGAAGGTGTCTGTATTTTGTGCAACCCAAATCTTTGTTATATTTAAAGGGGTGAGAACCGTTACTTCTGAAAACAGAGTGTGAGGGGGATGACAACACCGCGCTGTTCCTGCGGCCCCACAGGCTGCATCGCTGCTTACCAAGATCTTTGCGAAAGTACGTGACCCAGGGCTTTCGGTGTCCTCAGTGTCACCGGTGCGTGGATGCTGCAGACGGATGTGTACGTATGTATGCACGTGGATTTTTAACGTTTGGTTATATATGTTTAAGTGCACGTGATTTGACAGAGAGAAAACATTTGTGCTTGGCAAATAAAAATTGTTAGAATGCAAAATGTCTTTTGCCAGACACAACAGGGTATATTAGACAGAAGACTGAAAACTACTATTATCAAGTACGATTGCTGCTTAATGTGCAATGCCAGAAGCTAAACTTTTCTTCTCCTTCCCCTCATCCTGTGATGTTTAGGATGTCCTGTTTACAGCCATACTTACCTCGCCTAATTCTGGAGTTATATTTGACATCAAACACTTCCATCCTGAGGTGGGTCCTTGACCGTCTTTATTACGGCAAAATGATCTGGGCTTCTTTTTCCACCCACGCGTCCATCGCAATCCTTGACGACTACAAGGAACACGTGGCTGGTCCCAGCCTAAATCTCAGCTGCACAGCGCTGCATTGTCATCACATTTGGACGTGATAGATTTCCACTCTGCTTTACTAAAAATTTGTTTGTGATTGAGTAAATGTGCCACTTGCTGTTGAAAATAAATTAGCCCACACCAACAGCAGCATGAGAATTTTTTGAAAGTTTGTGTGCTTTTTATGTATATACATACAAATATAACTGTATGTACATATACACACACATATAAATAAAGCAGAAAGGCTGTATGAAGAGGTCAAGTGCCTAGCTAAGATTAGAAAAAAATCCCCTCCATTGCTAAATGGCATCCTGAACTCCATTTTCTCAATGTGTGTTGTACATTTTCCCCTCAGAGCGGGTGAAAACATAAAAGCAATACTGCAGACTGCAGCGTGGGGGAGGGTTTTCTTCTTCACACTTTCTACTTCTGTCAAGCCACCTGAGAAGTTGATATGAGAAGGGCATTTTAGAATAAAGACATTGCTCTGACAGCAAATACAAATGAAATAAAATTGGCCTAAGGCTTTGATGCCAGAACCTGAATGAAGAGCTGAGACTTGGCAATGCACTAGTTTAATACACCAGAGAAATAGAACTAGAATAATTTGCAATGCAGTATGATGAAAGAAGAAATATAACAAACCCAGAGATTAAAATAGACTTTCCAGCCTGTGTATATTCGCATTTTGCACTCAAGTTGATCCATAAACATAGCAAGAGAAGTAAACATGCGCTTTTCGCTTCTCTTGGAACAAAGCGGTCGGACGTGGGGGGACAGCACGTCAGGAGCCTGGCCCTGAGACTCCAGAGAGAAGGAACTGAGGCTCTCGCAATTTGTGGATGAAGTCTTCTTCGTGACCGTCTCCTGGTTCTGGCAATAGCCACCACCAGGCATGTTAAGCCATGGCTCTGGTCACTGATCAGATGAACACGCTTTGTGGTGGAAGAGAAGGAGTACTTGAGAGAAAGAAGGCCCTTGTAGGACACCTTGTGCATGCCACTGCAGTTTTTTCCCTGTACATGTACACTCACATCCCTGGCTTCCTCCCAATCCAATTACTTTTGTTAGTGTAAAAACTCTTGAGTTCAGGATTATTTGGGGTTTCGTGCTTGTGCAGCGTTTACAACCAGAAGTGATCCTATGTGTTGCCACAACGCAAAGAGAAAAAAAAATAGTCAATGGGTTAAAGAATGAGTTGGTTCACATTAACATGCGGGTCTGCTTATTTTCATACCCTCCAGAAGACATCATTTATTGGTCTCTAATGTTTTTCAGGTTTGTATGACCCAAATAAGAATTGTTTGACTTTTTTTGCAATAGGCGTTTTGGCAAGTACTGAATTCATTTTATGGTATTAAGTCAGCTGTAGAGAAAATAAATAAACTGTTGAAGTATCAGAGCCAATTATGGGCACTGGTTCATGTGTTGGATTCTGCATTTCTCCTTTAGATATTTAAATTATTCCAGTACATAGGCCCAGTCATTCCAAGTCTTTGGATGTATTTAAAGCAATTGAAAATCCCTCTTCAACACAAAAGTCAAATACTATTACAGTCCCTTTAGCAAATACTAACGGTTACCTTAAGACTGTGGTAGGATGTAAGTTTTAGCAGGAAATTCCACTTGCTGGTAAAGGAGTGTTTAGGCTACAAAGAAAAAGAGCCATGAAGTACAAGTAGTGGTAATAATAATAATAATAATGATAACAACAACTCTTTTTAAAAAAAACAACCCTGGGTTCAAGGAGCACACCATCCTCATCTCCTGGTGTAAGTCACCTCAGTTGCTTCAGATGTAGAGCTTGACTGAACAAAGAGTGATTTGCAGCAAATAAATGTAAGACACGTAGAATTATACAGCATTGTCCTAAGGGGAAACTTTGCTATCAGCTCTGTCATACAAACTATCCTTAGGAAGGAAACCAGCAATTCAAATAAACCAGTGATTAGTTTGCATCTAACTCATAAGTCTGAATCCTCCAAGTCATTAATTTGGGTGGGAATTGGGGTGGGAAGGGCAAGAGTACAGCAATTGACTGATTCTGCAGTAGAGTGAGAAAAAGTGCTATCTAATTAACTGGGAACTTATGTACATTAGAAAAGCAATAACTTTGTCACAAGTATACAAACTACCACAAGTAAACAGCTTCTTCAAGCCTGATGGAAAAAGCTCCAGCATGCCGCAACAGCCGTGCATTGTTTATTTTCCTATATAGTTTAACCCGTTCTACCAGTGACTGCCTGACTCTGTGTTTTCCACCCAGGTACAAAAATCCTAGATTAGGGTGTAAAGAAAGGCAGAGCTTGTAAGGAAGAACTGCCCAGCTGGTGGTGGAGGTTATTAACTGAGGACAAAGCAGACATTTACAACAGTGGGGCAGAAAAGGGAGAATGAGAGAGAGATCTTTAGTTATATTTTTTCCCTTCAGAAATATCACTTTGTCTATGGCAGTTCAAACACTTGGGAAAAAAAAGAAAGTAATAATATGAATGTTTAGGCTTCCCCTAGGCGTTTTCTGTGCTCTAGATATCCCCAGAATGCAGCAGAGCATCCTAGCTCACCACTGAATAACGTCTCAAATATGCCTTTCCCCTCACTGGCTGGAGGGACTAATTTATGAAAAGAGATTAAAAGAATTAAATATAGATAGCTTTGCTAAGTGAAGACTACAGTGGGACAAAAGAATAGCCTACAAATACATGGAGGGGGTAAATTCCTGAGGGAGGTGAATTATTTAGGACAATAGGAGTAGGTTTAATTAAGAGTAATGGGATGAAATTAAGAACAGGAAAAATTAGGCTGAATATATAAAAGAAATCTTCTCCACAGCAAGATCTATTTGGTGGTGGATGACTGTCCCTTGGGAAGTGATGGAAAACCCACCGTTTGGTACATTTAGAGGCAGGCTTTGAGAAAACATCAGTTAATGCACTGTGGGAAACAGCTTTCAGGGAAATATGTGAAAGGAGTTGTTAGGTATTGTTGGTCTCCTCAATTTTTCTGTAATACATCTCATCAAACCAAGCCCCCAGCTCGGTGCATTGACTTTGCCATCATCACACTTGGACCACATGGATCCAGAGATTGCTGTGCGAGAGCTATCACTATCACCGTCCCCTTGCCCAAGCGGAGGCTGGTAAATCTGGCAGGGTCTTCTCTTGGCACGGGTTCCTTTGGCAGGTCAGGGTGTACACGACGGCTACCTCCATCATACGGCTCCTTCTGTACTCTCGGGTGCTGGATTATCCTTTCCCTCTCACTTAGCTTACACCACTCCTTGGAGACGCTGCCACAGTTTCTTCATCTTTAAAATTCTCCAGCACGGCTTCATGTTGTCAGCTCCCTGAGCCCGCAAATGCTTGAAATGCCTCCCTCTCTTTCAAATGTGTGTTGGGAAGATAGTCCTTATTGCCGCTGCTGGTGACAGCGGTGACAGCAGTGCAGCTTAAGAAGTACATTGCATTTGAGTTTTGTTGTTTGTTATAAAAGGTGGTGATGGCTTCATCTTCGGTTTAGGGGCAGAAGAGATGTGGTTTCTGCAGCTCCTCAACAGGAGCATCCTCAACCCTGTTGTATGCCTGCGCATAAGAAGGAGCTGCAGTACAATATAGTTTGTACACACATTTATTGTGATTAAAAAAGGATTAAATAAAGAGACATGAAGTCCATCGCTTTTAAAGAAGTGGCAGACAGAACTACACTCAACATGTTTTTACCGGTCATTCAGACCCTCAAAGCAGGAATAATGTGCTGTGACGGAAAGGTGACTTTCTAGACGCTTCTGATTTCCATTATATTGAAGAGCTTGTCTTGACACTTTAAAATCATTAAGGCTTCCTAGTTGAGGTGTGGAATGTTTCTGAATATTACCCCTGCAGATCTCTCCCACCCGAAGTCTTGATGTGACCCCGTCAATTCCCGAGGACTGCACCACCACCCCGAGGGACGAACGCCCCACGGAAAGGGGGCTTTAAGAAGGCCCAGCCTCGCACAAAACGAATTTAGCAACTCCCGTTTGTCATTTTGCCCTTCTTTTGCAGGAAAAAATACCCACCACCAACAAAAAAACCCATGCTAGTCATTTCTTTTGACTTAAACCAGGCATTCAAAAAGCTGGTTTTATTAATGAATCATATTAAGCCATCAGTGAAAGGCTCCCTGACTCTGTTTAAATAACAGGCTATGATTCCTCCCTCCCGCACCCCCCTTCCCGTTGGCTCCACTGCTATTAATTGAGGAGTTTCTTTGTTTCTTTTCTAATGAAGCTAACAGAACACATCTGTCAGGTGCTTGTATTCTTCACCCGTCTATAGTATGTAATAGCCCAGCTGGAGGCTATAATGCTACACAATACCCCTGGCCGTTACAGCAACTATTTATTCCTGGGCTTTTCCTCAGATAGGGATTTGAAAAAAGTCTGAAATTTGGGCCTAATTGCTATTTACACAGCGATAGACACCTGTTCTAGCTGAGACACTGGCTCATGAATCCCACACCTGAGACCTTAGGGAAAGCGAAGGGGGAAATTTCAAGCAGCTGCCAGTCCAGTTCGGGAACAGGGAGCTTTTCTATGCGGTACGTACGTACAGTACATAAATTCGTGCCCGCGTATTGCCATAGCTACTGTCTCGCGGCCAAATGTTCATTTAAAGGCTTAACATATGCTGGTTGTGTGGACACACGTACGCAACCGGGAGGAGAGAGTTTTCTGCCTTCGCTTCTACATGTTCATCGGACTCTCCCAACCCCCTTTGGGAGGATCCTTTGCCAGGATTTCTGTCGCCAAAGGTCGGTGGCCGCGGGTTGCTGCCAGCCGCCGAACCCCCGCTCCCGCCTCGCGTCGCGCGGCAGAGTTGCTCCGTTTTCCCCTTGTTTAGGCGAAGGATCCTGCCCTGCCTCTTCGTCGTCGTCCAGGGGAGCTCTCCTCGCCCGCGCGCTCCTCGGGAGCAATAGTCCGCGGTGACGGCGGCGGCGGGACCGTTTTGTTGTCGTAAAGCTGATAACGGCGGGGCCGCAGAGTAAAACCATACATGAATCTGATATAAGTTAGCAGCATCTCCAGTGCAGTTAAGAGCTCGAATTGATTAAAATGCAATTAGCTCATAAAACTCCCTGTTTATTACCTCAGATGTTCGTCAAAGACACAGAGCTGAAGGAAGGATTTCTTTCTGTTTCTCTCCTCTCTCGGCCATCGTCATTCTTCCCCCCGTTTGTTTCTGTTCGGCGCCAAACAGCCCCAGTAGTCAGGGGTGGGACAGAAGTAAAATGTTATTGCCCTGCCACGGTATCTGCCGACAGCATCCCCCGCCGCTGCCGGGGGAGGAAGCTGGGGCGTCTGCTTTTTACAAAACTTTTCCCTGCAGTCAGGGAGGGGGCTCTGAGCTTTTTGGTCGAGTCCTCCCTGTTGTGGGAAGACCTTTAATTCAGTCTGTTTCTTTAATCCAGTGATGCTCCGTCACCCCGAGCCCACTTCTTGTTCGGGGGGAGGGGAGAGCCAGGAGAAGAGGTTGAATAATTAATTGGGAAAATTGGTTCTTATGTCTTGCAAAAGACATCTGAGAGCTGCTGAACATCAAATGCAAGAAGGGAAGGTGAGGAATAGGAAGGTTAATAGATGGATTTAAAAAAAAAAAAGGTGTGAAAAGCTCGCGCAAGGGATGAAACAAGACTACTGAGCCAAGCCGAATATTCTAGAGGCTTTTAAAAGACATATATCAGAAACAGAGAGATGAGTCAAGGAGCCAGCAGAGCTTTTCAGACGGGGTGGGGCACCCAGATTGCTGAGAGACGAAGGGGATACTGCTAGTATTAATTATGTGCCGCAGGGCTCGCAGAAGCAGTTCAGTAGCTGAGGACCGAAACAGAAATTCATTTCCCAGAGGAGGAAGAAAGAAGTAGTGAGTGATCTCAGGGTCACTCCAGGACAGGTGATAATGAAATTAGAGTTAATGAAGATTGGGAAGCCACCAGGCCCAGATGAGCCTCCATCCTAAGATTATGAAGGTGATGGTAGTAATAAATGCTCCCTGCACATGAAGAGGGACCTTAAAGGTAGAGGGAAACCATGGCTGCATCTGATTTAACGGGAGCTCTGGGGTAATAAGAGACCCTAACCGTCATCTTCTAAAGACTGAAATTTTAATAGCTGCTGAGTACCTAGGAAATGCTGGTAACACACCTTCTCCATCTCTGGAATAGCCTCCACATTAAAGGGAACAGGTGGTACAGGATGGATTAGATATCATTTCCTTGTTATTTGCCCCTGTATGGCACTGGGACAACTTTATTTCTGGTGAAACCAAATCTTTGATCTCTAATAGAAGCCAAACTATATATACATATGTATGCGTACTTATATCCTTCACTGCAGAACCTGTACGTGCTTGTGAATACAAAACACAGGAAACAAGGTGAAAGCAAGCAAAACTGGAAGTGTAGCCCCCCTTGCAGAGGCAATGAGGTGACAGCTCTGACCCACTGCTGGCTCGTGCCGGGGTTGTTGAGGAGGACACTGTCTCCAGCTGTGGCCTAGCCAGGGGGTAGGGACCCAGTGACCGTGTCTCCGCTGTAGTGGCACTGATTTTGTTTGCCCAATATAATTTTACGTTCAACAAGGGTGCTGCCCAGGGCAGCTCTGGGGACGTGCTCTCTGTTCTGCCGCTTGCCTAATCCTCTGGGGACGGGTGTGTGGTCACTTAACGTCCACGAAGAGAAGACTTTGGGTCTGTTGTTCTTGCTGAGCAAAATCCCTGCCGACTCACATCCCATGGCTAGCAGAATACAGTTTTTCATCGTTTCCAAGTGTCATGACAGGATGTTAGTGTCCTACCCACCTCACCCGTGTTTCACCAGCGTGATGCTTTTACGGGTCTGTTCTGTGGTTTTGTTCTCAGTATCAGACTCATCCACTGCTCCTCTCTATTAATGCCTATATATTCCTTATTCGACCTGGTTCCGTATATGAACTGTTTCTTATATTTTGGTTCCTAACAGCCCTTGCATGTGCTGCAGATCTGATCACCTTCCTCCCCATTTCTGTTATCACAGATGCCTTTGCCTGAGCTACAATAAGCTGGTCCTCAGGGCAATCCTTTGAAATACCTTTCTACCGTGAAAGTTTTGCAGGAGAAGGCCTTGATTTTTTTTGTAATCAAGTAAATTACTTCCCAATTGAGAATGAAAACATTATGCTTTTGAGTAAATTGTAGTAATCCTCTCGTATAAATCATCTTTTTGTATGATGCTGCCTTAAAAGCTTTCGTGTTGTCTGGGTAAATAATGCTTGGTTTCCTCCCCTTGATTCTGGGTGTTACTTTCGTGGTGATTTCTCTTAGCTTTGCTGGCCATTATGTTTTTTAATAAAGATACGCCTATACCTTTGGTTGGACTAAGCGCCCACTGAATATTGCATTACTCCAGCTCTGTGTGGCTAGTGTCTTCCCTGTTAGGGAAATCAAATTCACAGCTGTGAAGGGTTTTTAAATCGTTAGTTCTGCATCTGAGTTTAGCAGTTTCTGCAGTTCACCTTGCTTTCCTTTGTTATCCTCTGGCCAAAATGACTGTATCAGGAAAGCGTAGTTGTCAGGATGCCATTCCTGGCTCTACTGTCTTTGTCATAGGTTAAGCCCTTAATCTGTGTTACATACACAAAGTTCAGGGTGAGTAGCACTGGCCTCAGCAAACGTAAAGAGTTTTTTAGGCAAGCAACGCGAGTTCAGGGTGACCAGACAGCCTATGTGATAGCATCATCATTTTGGTTTGGCTCATTATTAATGGGTGAAGTTCTAGATATAAGGGAAAGAAGCAGTTAATAGATTTTAAAAGTTAGCTTTATATGAAGGCTCCGAGTTTCTGTTTGTCAGCAGTCAGAATAATTGGCAACAGTGGTTTATTTCCAGCTCTGGCTGGTTCTCAGTTTTCTGTGTAAACTTGGTTAAATGTGAATCACAGGTTACTTCCAACTTTTCCACCATATTCTTTTTAAAGACAAAGTGTAAAATAAGTCATTGGGTCCTTCAGAAGTTTTTAAGTTAAGTGAAATGGTTTGAAAGACTTAATCACGGTTTAAAATCCAGCCAGTTTTGATCATTATTGCAATATTATCATGTGACGCCAGTCTACAAGAAAGGCCGGA
>NW_010558895.1:0-214 GCF_000687285.1 Phaethon lepturus
CGGCCGTTCCTGGTGGCCTGGAATGTGCCCACCCAGGACTGCAAGCCCCGCTTCCAGGTGTCCCTCGACTTCAGCCTCTTCGACCTGCAGGCCTCCCCCAACGAGGGCTTCGTGGGGCAGAACCTCACCATCTTCTACAAGGAGCGCCTGGGCCTCTACCCCTACTACACCGGCCAGCGTGTGGCCGTCAACGGCAGCGACGCCACAAACACGA
>NW_010558895.1:396-2059 GCF_000687285.1 Phaethon lepturus
CCACCTGGTCCCGCGAGGAGGTGAACAAGCAGGCGGTGTTTGAGTTTGAGTCGGCCGCCCGGCAGTTCATGGTGAGCACCCTGCGCATGGCCAAGAGCTTCCGACCCAAACAACTCTGGGGGTTCTACCTCTTCCCCGACTGTTACAACCATGACTACAGCAAGAACAAGGAGAGCTACACCGGGCAGTGCCCGGACGTGGAGAAGACGCGCAATGACCAGCTGGCATGGCTCTGGAGGGAGAGCATGGCCCTCTACCCCTCCATCTACCTTGACCTGCTCCTGGCCTCCACCCCCAACAGCCGCAAGTTTGTGCGGGCACGGGTGATGGAGGCTATGCGCATCTCGCAGCAGCACCACGATGGCTACTCCTTGCCCGTCTTCGTCTATACACGGCCCACCTACATCCGCAAGCTGGACGTGCTCAGCCAGGTAGGGCTGCGCCACCGGGATGTCCTCATCCCAAGTCCCAGGCACCTGGGCTCTGGGGTCAGCCAAGGTAGTCCTTCTGCCTGCATCCCATCTTGCCCCCCTGGAGCATGGTGGCTCTGGAGGCTAGTGTTGGCCCTCACAGTGCTACCTGCACCCCATGGTTTGCCTGCCTCTGCATGGGGAGCAGCCCTCCGGCATGGGGCTGGCCCTGGGGAGCAGGAGGGGTCCCCAACCCTGCCTCCCTCACACCAAGGAGGAGGAGGTGTCACCGTGTGGAGATCCCCAGCTCAGCTCCTCTGTGGGAATGATGGGGTGCCACAAACTGACCCCCTTATGGGCAAGGTGTCCGGCAGCAGGACTGGCACCAATGGTCACCATCACCAGGGGAGTTCCTGGGAGGTGCCACAGGACTCCTGGGTCCTGGCAGCCGGGACGTCAGGGTGCATGAGCCCACAGCCCTGGCGCTGTGCTGCCTTAGCCCCTGGGGAGGATGGCAGTGGTGGGGAGCCTTGTCCTCATGGAGCTGGGACAGTCCCCTCTCTCTGTGGCCTGGAGCAGGGATGGGTCTTGCTTCCCTGACCCTGCACTGGGCTCTTTAGGGAGCACTGTGCTGGGGGTGTGGGCGCTGTGTGGGGTCTGCAGGCACTAACCGGGCTCTGTCCCCACAGCCGGACCTGATCTCCACCATCGGAGAGAGCGCGGCGCTGGGTGCAGCTGGGGCCATTTTCTGGGGTGATGCGGACTACACCAAAAACCGGGTAGGTTTGGAGTCAGCATACTTCTGGGGAGGTAGATGATGGGTAGGGGGATCGCCCCTCCCCAGAGGGGGACCAGTGGCTCAAGGCTAGGTTGTCCTCTCCATCTGGGGTGCTTTTCTCCCTGGCGTACCCCAACATGCCCTTGATGCCCTTCCTTCCCCCAGGACTCTTGTCAGATCATAAAGAACTACCTGGAGGGGGACCTAGGCCGCTACATCGTGAACGTCACGACGGCAGCGCAGCTTTGCAGCACGGCACTGTGCCAGGGACGGGGCCGCTGCCTGCGCCGGGACAGCACCGCTGATGTCTTCCTCCACCTCAACTCCACCAGCTTCCAGCTGCGGCGCCGGGATGGAGACCACCCCCAGCGCCCCCTCTTCTGGCCCGAGGGCCAGCTGTCCTCTGCTGACACCCTCTTCCTACGGACCCATTTTCGTTGCCACTGCTACCAGGGCTGGCAGGGCAGTGGCTGGC
>NW_010558895.1:2277-2690 GCF_000687285.1 Phaethon lepturus
TCCGTCCCCTGCCTGTGAGGCAGCTCGCTATAGGGGTCTGCCCCTCACTGTTGTTGCCCCACTTCTGCCTTCCCTGTTGTGGGGCAGGTGCCCCCCATGGGGATGGAGGGCAGGGGGGGCCCTCTCCTGTTGTAAGGAGAAGGATGGGGGCAGGGAGTGGGTGCTGTGTGGTGCTGAGCCCCTGTGCGCTGCCCTGCACCACAGTACTTTACCTCGAATAAAGCTGGGTGGAGTAAGAGTGGGGTGTGGGCTGCCCATGGGGATGGAGGGCAGGGGGGGCCCTCTCCTGTTGTAAGGAGAAGGATGGGGGCAGGGAGTGGGTGCTGTGTGGTGCTGAGCCCCTGTGCGCTGCCCTGCACCACAGTACTTTACCTCGAATAAAGCTGGGTGGAGTAAGAGTGGGGTGTGGGCTG
>NW_010558896.1:0-2601 GCF_000687285.1 Phaethon lepturus
CACCGCTCGCCGGCCGCATGCTCTCGCCTCTCTGCCGGGTCTGCGGCAGTCACTCGGGCCCCGTAGTGAGGGATGGAGCCTGCGATGCTCCGCGTCACCCGCCTCGTACCCACGCGATGCCGCAGCCCCCGGCTGGGATGCGGCGTGTCGTCCTGCCGCACGCCGCTGCCTGGCTCGGTGAGTGCTGTGTTTTGCTGACTCTTCTTATGACACCAAGCTGGGTGGGAGTGTTATTTCTTAAGCCATGCTTAAAAAAAAAAAAAGTGAAGTCCAAGAATTACTCAGAAAGGTTTTGTAAAATCTGTTATGAGCTGGTTGTTGGAGTGTTTTTCAAGGATATGTGGTTAGTATATACAACAGATAGTGTCTGCAGTGTTGAAAACATCGGGTATAGAGTTATCAGGGAGATCCAGTGGGAACTGGCTATTAAAAAAAGGGCATGCCATGCTTAAAAAAAAAAAAAGTGAAGTCCAAGAATTACTCAGAAAGGTTTTGTAAAATCTGTTATGAGCTGGTTGTTGGAGTGTTTTTCAAGGATATGTGGTTAGTATATACAACAGATAGTGTCTGCAGTGTTGAAAACATCGGGTATAGAGTTATCAGGGAGATCCAGTGGGAACTGGCTATTAAAAAAAGGGCATTTTACACAAAATGGAGGGCCAGGGAGACTCTGCTCCCAGCAGAGTCCTTCAGCTATAGACCAAAGGAAGAATCCCCTTCGTGAAAGCCATCCAACCCTAAATACCCAAGAAGGGAGGAGAGAGGTGGAAAAGAAAGTACGGTCTGCCTTTCGCGGGCAGGTGGGTGCCGGTGGCCCAGGCAGACTGAAACACTGCCTGTGGCCACGCAGGCAGCCTGCAGCGGAGCTGGCAGCCGTGTCTGCTGCCAGAGCAGAGCCCGGGCGCCACGCCAGGGTCAGCCGGGGGCACCCCGAGTCAGCACTGCCGCCCTTTCGCCACCGGAAGGTTGTACAGATCAACTGATTGACACTGAAAAGAGCTCCAGAGGTGCTCAGGTAGGAATTATTTATGACTAAGTACAATAGATCATCGGTGTTGGCTTTGCAGCAGCACATAGTCCAATGCCAGGACTTGGCTGTAATCATGTCGTGCAGTTAGCCAAACACTTACCGTGTTTTTTTCTACTAACTGTGATCAGGTGACCTTGTCCTTACGTGGGTAGGTAACGTTCAGCCTTTGTTTTCATTGCAGTCATAGCTGTGCAACAGGTACGGCACGAGGCTGTTGTTATCAGCCTCGTTGCAGCGCTGTTATCAAGGCAGAGCAGAAGCACGCTGCAAGACCAAAGTGTTTTGCAGGCTTCTGAGGAATGAAGACCTTGATTCCTCTGCTCTTACACGTCAAATGTTACTTTACTCTTCAGACAATCTTTCTGGGACAAGAAGATAATCTGAATAAGGGCGCTACTGTTGGGTCTTAATGAATTTAAAACATGCCCTTCAACAGCTACTTAACTTTTCACACGCATGTGTTCTTTCATACAAAAGGGCATGGAGTAGACAAAAAACACAATAAAAGTGAAATGCAGGGGTTATTTTCTACTAGTCCTTTACTGGTCAGTGTTGCCATGCTCTGGAAAGCTGCATACACCTGCAAGGGACCTGTGCGTACTGCCCTGGGCAGTGGTCCTCACTGCACGCTGTTGTTAACAAGTGCTTTGGATACAGCCTCAAACATAGGGTGGCACAGCAGGAGAAATGCTTTGAGTTTTGTTTTGTGAGTACTAACCTATTGAAGCAAGCAGTATGGGAGGATTAATCAGTATAAACAGTTTTGTTTGTACTGTTGAACCATACCAGCAATTATCTCGTTGCTGTTATTTCCTTGAGCCCTTCCGTGGGTGACAGTGAAACCCCTCAAATTGATTACTGTGGTATGATAGAGCCGTGCATTTATCTTCAATTACTTCTTTAACCTCAGAGCATTCTGTTCTAGTTTTCTTCTTTTTTCTGATCTGTTAGATGAAGCTCTTCAGGCAATGCTGACTGATCCTGGGGATGTAGGTTTGCCCTGTTCCCTGAAGCTCTGTTTTCTGCAAAGAGTGTCACCCTAAAACAGCTCCCACGCTTAGTCGCTGATTCCAGCCCACCTGCCCTTCCTGAGCCTCCTAGACCCTCTTGCATGTTGGATCCACCTTGCCTGTTTTCAGGGCTTCGGTGAGACTGTGTTATTGCAATTTTAGGCGCTTGGTCCCAGGGGAGGTGTTCCTGCTTTCCTTCATTCCCAGTACGCTCACTGGAGAGACAGCAGGGAGAGCCCCAGGCTGCCTGCTGAGGTGCTCCTCTGTCTCTGCTGACCACCGAAATGCCTCTAGACCTCCTCCTCTGTGCAAGCTGGGCACCTTCCTTGGGAGTTTGAGGAACCAACACAAAAAGTTATGAGCGTCTCCCCCAGCAGCACGCTGTTAGCACGCTAGCGATGTCCACTGCTGTGCGTGGTGGCCAGAGGGCACGCCTGCAAAACGCGGCACCGAGGTCACAAGCACTTCTCAGCCTGAGGGAAAGGAACACACATCTCCTGAGACCATTCTTGTCACCAGACAATGGCTGTCCTCAGTGACAGCATTTGGCTTTTCCTGCTG
>NW_010558896.1:2632-4959 GCF_000687285.1 Phaethon lepturus
CAGCAAGGGGAGCCCAGGAGCTTGCCTGCTGCCCACAACTAGAGCAGCCAGCTGGAAGGGGGAGGAAGTCAGCTGCATAATTTGCTCCTTTTAAAGGTGGTCGTCATTAGAATAAAAGCGATTTCAGGAACTGGCATCATAATCTCATAGGATAATTCAGGTTGGAAGGGATTTCAGGAGGTTATCTAATCCAACCTCCTGCTCAAAGTAGGGTTTGGGGTCAGTAGAGCTATGGGGTCAGACCAGTCTGCTAGATGCTTAGGTTTCCCTGTCTCCAAACAATTAGATGAATGCCTTAATCACAAGGCTAGAGTGAGGCTTTCTCCTTCCTGCTTTCCCTGCTTTTATGCCTGGCTGCACAATGACTTAGCCTCAGTTGGCAGCTTGGTGTTGCCAGGTGAGATACCCATGGCATTGATCTCTTGTGGTCTAAGCAGAGCATGAAAGCCCTCCTTCGCGCCTCCTGCTCCACTCAGCTGGTGTTCAGGGGGACACTACACCATCACTACCCATCTGACTTCTGAGGAATCTCCAGAATTAACTCAGCTTGAGTTCAGGAGCCCTGCGCAGATCAGGAGTTCTACAGCAGTTGAGAAAACAAACCTCCAGACTGCACATGGGCATCCAGAGAGCTGTCAGACCAAGCACGGAGGTGACTAGTGAATTCAGCTGTTTGTAGAATCCAGAAACCAGGCAGAAAGGATGGCTGGCTACAAGGCAAGTGGGTTTCATAACCCAAGTCCCAACTTTGGGGGCATCTCATTAGGTTGGATGTCCCTCAGTGTGCACAAATGCAGAGCAGATTCAAACTCCTCTCTGCGGGTGAGTCGTGAGACTCCTCTGCATGTTTTACACATGCCTACATTAACATTTCTATTAACAACGATAGTGAAGTGTGGAATTAGGTTCATAACTCCATTATTTTCTCTATTATAAGCATCATGTTTCTCAAACGTTTCCCACGTGGAAGTCACAGGATTTAAAAGACACTTGTGATAGTGTTTCCCAGGGGAACTAAAATGTAATGAAGGTGCAGGAGGGAAAATCATACCATCAGCACCCAGGGAAGGCAACCACACTGGGTCAGCCTGTGCTGTGAATGAAACCACTGGCAATAATGCTGACACCCTTCACCGTGAAAGAAAAAAGGCAATTAGGGAAACACTGGTGATGTTAGGATTATTTTCACAAGGGAGGAGATGAATTCAAGGCCGTTTTCATCGTCACAGGCAATCACGCTTCATGATGACTCATGATCAGTGGCTGGTTCGCGGTGTCCCTTGGTGGTAGCAGAGTGGGCTGTTGGCGGGATGAATCTCTCGTCGTGTCTCTGGCTGCCGTGGACCTGCGACAGGAGCCCGTCAGCACCGCTCTGCTTCCTCCTTCCACCCTCCCCGCCACATCCCAGAGCGGAGCCATGGCTGGACGTAACGCAGCAGTGGGAAGATCAGGTTCCTCAGCTGAAGTACAGTGTACAGGTCGGGTGTTTAGGAAAGCGGGGCTGCAGAGTACATTCAGTGCACGTTTCTTTTGGTGATTTATCTACTACGTCATCATGCACGGGCAGGCAAAAATTGCCCTGCCACAAACCAGGAGTTAAATCTTGTCTGCGCACAGAGCCGTGCTCGCCTGACAGCAAGGGTAATGCTGGGAGCGTGCCATCATCATTATTTCAGAAAGAAAAAGAGAAGACACAGCATGAGGGTGGGAATCAGGAGTTGGGATCTATTTTGGGCTCTGTCATTGAACGGGTAGAAACCTGGCACGAGTGACCTGGCTCTAACTCTCCCCCCAACTTTATGTATCTGACTGAGG
Organism: Phaethon lepturus; assembly: GCF_000687285.1. Classification (NCBI taxonomy): domain Eukaryota; kingdom Metazoa; phylum Chordata; class Aves; order Phaethontiformes; family Phaethontidae; genus Phaethon; species Phaethon lepturus. Next base: position 4,448 of record NW_010558896.1, read on the forward strand.
CCCCGGCAAGGCACCGGGGGTCTCCTGGGTAGAAGTCCTCTGTGGGAGTGACAAAGTCACACACACTCTGTCCCTTCCGAAAAGCGACTCAGATCTCCTTGCACATATACCTTTCTCTCTCTCTGCCTTCGCTGACGGTAGAAGAATCCTAGATGCCTAAAGCTAGAAGGAACAGCTTCGTCTTTGTCTTTTTTCCCTTGCCATAAAGGAAGGATAATGATGCTGACCTTTTTGAAGAGCTTCTGACATCCACAGATTAAAAAAATAAACTTGTAAGAGACTATTATTGTTATATATCTTTGGACAGAGGGAGCAATGACGTTTCTATGACATTTTATAATCCACATGAAATGCTGCCATAATAAAGATAATGACATGTATGATCGACAGAGTATGCTTAGTTGTGGTATTTGGCAGTGATAATTTGGCTTACTTCTGTTCCTCTGTATTTTCTACAGAAAAAAAAAAAAGAAAGAAAAAAGATTAGCAGACACCTTTTGTAAATCCTGCTG
>NW_010558896.1:4990-8868 GCF_000687285.1 Phaethon lepturus
TGAATTCAACGTATGCAGAACTTTTTCAGCTTGTGGAGAAAATACTCAGGTTAAACCATGTTAGAAACGGATGTTTGAAAATAGAATTGCTGATCTCTATGGATGGCACCATTATTAAACTGGTAAGAAAGCTGACCTTCCTGCAGGAGCTGGACTTGAGAACTGTGCTCAGCAGTATGGGATGCTCACGCTTGACTCCAGGTGTGGTATTTTGCCATCTGCCTTTTCATGGAGTGGGGACTGCAGAGGTCTCCCAGAAACCATCGGGCTGGGCTCAGCTTTGTGTTGTGTCTCCTTCCCACGCACACACAGATCTTACACCAAGCACATACTGACAGAAGGGACATAAGGACATAAGAAGGGACCTGAAGTGTCCACCCAGGCAGTAGTCAGTGCCTGAGGACAGCAGCAGATGCTATTTAGGGAGAGCTTACGAGCGTGGTCACCTTCTGTGGTCCACTGCCACATTCAAGTCTGCAACCTTGTCCATTTTAGTATCCATCTGTGGACCTGTCACCATGAGTTCATCAAAACCCTTTTTGACCGGGTGGCCACTGTCTGCCTCCCCAACTCCCTATGCAGCACAAGAAGTAAGTCCATGCCCATCGCTACTAATAACATGGTTCCATTTTTCATTCCTTTTTTAAGAATCTTTTACTAGCTATCTTCTCTCCCTCGTTTTGCAGAGCAAGTTTAGCTAGACTGAATTAGGTCATAAAGTGAGCTGTGATGTAACCAGATCTTGAGAGACTTACATTGCAACTGACTTTACTGATGAGGCTGAAAGTGGTACATGACCACTGATTTTGTGGTTGGAGAGAAAGCACTACAAACTGTGGATACTATGAAAATGAATAAAAATCTCTTTCTTTCTTCAAGACTATTTGGCAGAAACTTCTTAGGAGATAGAAGACAGAGGGAACTGAATGTGAGGCTTAGTATACGTGTAACAGGCTCAGTAATACTCGGTGATCTTTGGCGTATCACTGCCAGAAGGTATCAGAAAGAATTTTGAGGTTATATTTTGCAAGGAAAGCTCTCAGGAAAATCAGTGCCTTCAAATCTAAGACCAAAACTTTGATTTATCCCCTGACCTAGTCACCGAGTCCTAGCCTAAATCTAATATAGGTTTGGATCTATGTACATGGCCAACCTCCAACCATAGCAAGACTTGGAAAGAGGCAGACCACTGCTCCATGGAAAGAAACTTGCTGAACATTTGCCAAACAAGCACTCCACCACCAGACTTTCTGAAGACCTTACTAAAACAGCCACTGTTGTCCTCTCCACTCATGGAACTGGAGAGAAGTAAAAAAACAGGCAGGGGGCAGAGGCAGAACACAGAGGAGTGAACGTTTCCTCTACAGAAGCATCAGCAACATCTGCACTGGAGAATAAATTGGGCCGTGGGTTGTTTTTGGTCCTGAGGCCAACCGAGGGCAAAACAACTCAAGTCTCTGAAACAGGGAGTCTGCGTTAAGGGACCTGCATTAGTTGTCCCTGGCCCATACCAGCCCCTGAGCTGGCCCTGGCCACTGTCTGGGACAATACTTGAGTCACTACCAAAACCACTCCAGGGACTGTGCCAAATGCATGGGCAATCATGTGCCAAAGCCCAGGCCTGTCCCCTGCCCCTGTTCACTCTCCTGGGATAAATGTGGCATCTTTCCCACCTTTTGGAAACTTTTCTCTTCTGCCACGAGGGATAGCTTGCATCGCACGGATGAGCTAAAATGGAGTAGGACAAGAGGGCAACTGCAGCTCAAAGCTGTGACTCAGAAAAAACATTTGACCCACCACAGCTCACCTCTGAGTGTCCGGCTGCTTGTGGGAGTGTTCGTGGGATAAACGGGGAAAAAAGGACAATGGCACTTTTGTTTCTTCTTAAAATCTTCTTCCCGCTGGGCTAGCAACTCAGCTGATAAAAATGCGCTTGCAGTCGCCCATCCCCAAAGCTGCAGGAATTCTGGGCACGAGCGCAAGTCACCACGAGGCAGCCGCTGCCGGAGCAGGGTTTGGGTCTGCTGGTGCTGCTTCACCTCACCGTGTTCCTGGCTGCAAAGCTGCTCTGGGAGGTGCTGTCCTGCTCGAGGACATGGCGGCCCCCCTGTGCCCCAGCACTGCCGCTTTCTGCCTCTTCAGCTGGGCTACAGGGTGATCCACAGGGATTAAAAGAAAGAAACCAACCTTTCTTTTGGAGGGAAACTGGTCAAAGCAACCTTTCATATTTTTCGCCTTGTTTCAAGATCACAGTGCAAGACCTGCTGTAAACAAATTAATCCTCCATTCTTAGAAATGAGCTGATAAATCACTTCATCTTTCAGCTTTATTGTGTCCCCACAGGGTGCTTTTGATATGACGTCAGTGGCTGGTAACTCATTTTAGGGCAGTTCATGTGAGCGCTACTGAAGTCAGTGGCTATAAAGGCAGTAGCCTCCTGACCCCCCGCTCCATGATTTTGACTTATTTGGAGCTGCTCCTCTGAGAGAAACTGAAGATTTGCTGTAGATTAGTACACGAAGTGCAGGGAGCTCACTGCATGGAAGGTGGTGAGTGGAAGAGGGAAGTATGAGGCTGGAAAGAGGTTATTAGCGGACGGTCCTCAAGGATTATTCCTGGGATTCCTTGTGTTTGAGTCTTCTCACTCCTCTCCCACTTGTCCCCACCAAAGCTGGGTGTCCTTGTCCACTTTGTCCCCTGGGGACAACTGTCCTGCCCTGTGCCCCAGGACAGTGCCTGAGCCATGCCCTGCTCTGTTAGCACCTCGTGCCAGAGCCAGGAGGACTGTGAGCTGCTGATGGCTGTGACAAAGGAAAGTATGACCTGGGGATCATCTGAGCTAAGTGTTCCCTGAGTCAGCAGCAAAATAAAGATACAAAACCTTGCAGAATAATGCTGAACTGCACTCAGTGGAGCACCATTTATGGAGACCTCCATCTTCCTGCTTCTCCCTGGGCTGAGGCAGCAGGAGGAGGGATGCTCTCCGGCTCTTGAGCCTGTGGGGCAGCGGTGGGCAGTGCTTCGCTGCCTCCCCCAGCAGTGGGAGAGCTCCGATACCACCACTTCCCACAGGTGGGGGGAGACGTGATGGGTCTGGGTGGGGGTTTCAGAGTGTGAAGACGTGACAGTGATTCTCTTTCTTTATTAATTTACCACCTAATTCAGCTGAGCTCAAAGATGTCCAGACTCACAATCAGAAGTGAAGCTTGCTTCCTTCAAGAAAGGAATGAAAATTATCCACACAGCACCTCAAAATCAACATCCTTTCCATTGTCCACAGCCGCTCCAAGGAAGCTTCTTTGAAACATGGAAGGATAGAAAATTTCTGCCATAGGCAATAAACATGGCCAGAAACTCCTCAGTGCCAGTAGCAAAGTGATTGCAGATCTTCTTGCATAGGGGTGGTGGGATAATCCCAGTCCCTGCTGCTGATCCGTATTTTTATTGCTACACCTATTGTCCTTTTTACCAGCCATTCAGGCACAATCCTTAAGACCTTCGCTATGAATATCCAGGTGGAGATTTCATTCAAACAGGAGATTTTCTCCATCAAGTTCAAACATAATGTTGTCCCTGCTGTGCCATGCCCCATGTTCCTTGCTACTGGCCACAGCCTCTCCATCCCCACTCCTCACTGCAAGCAAAGCCATCCCCAGCAGCATCATCATTGCCTTCAGCCTTTCCCTCTTCAGGCTTTCAGAGAGGTCCTTCCTGCCCAAATATTTGGACAACCAGCTATGAAGCCGTAGTCTTGATGCAGAAGAGCAACTTCAGCTTCTGTTCCACTTTAACCTTGAGTTCAAGCCTCGTAAGCTGTATCTTAGAGAGGCAAAGAGAATCTTACATCTAGAGAGGCAAAGAGAATCTCCATCCCTTAC
>NW_010558897.1:0-1770 GCF_000687285.1 Phaethon lepturus
ACAAGCACTGAGTAGAGTGGGATAATGACTTTTGCCTGAACTTTTCATCAACTAAATATAGGAGAACAATCACCTTTTTTTGACCGGAAGGTTATGCTGTGTTTAATGCACCCCAGGACATGGGTTGCCCTCTTGGCTGCCAGGGCACACTGCTAATTCATATTGAGCCTGTTGTCAACCAGCACCCCCAGATCCCTTTCTGCAGGACTGCTCTCCAAATCTATACTTGTGCACAGCGTTACTCCATCCCAGGTGCAGAATCCGGCATTTAGACTTGTTAAATATCATCCCGTTAATGATTTCCCAGTGTTCCAATCTATCAAGATCCCTCTGCAAGGCCTCTTGTCCCTAAAGAGAGTCAACAGCACCTCCCAGTTTGGTATCATCAGCAAACTTTCTAATGGTGCATTCAACTCCTGCATCCAGATCGTTGACAAATATATTGAACAGAACTAGCCCTAGAATTGAGCCCCGAGGAACACTGCTGGTGACCGGTCACTAGACAGATGTAGCCCTTTGAGCCCTTCCCTTCATCCAGTTCTTCAAACAGCGCACCGTGAACCTGCTCATCCCACAGTTGGACAACTTGTCCAGAAGGATGCTGTGAGGGACAGTATCAAAAGCCTTACTGAAATCCAGAAAACTACACCCAGAAGGATATCAAATTAGTTAAACAGGGCTTTCCCATCGTGAACCCATGTTGACTGTGACCTGCTTCAGTTAAGGTAAGGACACACCAGTGTGACGAGCGAGGGAAGACAAGCAGTCGACTCAATATGAGTGATAAAGCAAGCTTCGACTTTATTGCAAAACCCTACACATATTTATCCACTGAATTCTACCTTATGCGTACTTGTCTTACAATCATTGGCTTAGCTCTAAAGATTACATTATCATACTCCTCCTACTTGCGGTTACTGCTACGTGGTCCGGGTTCCATCCTGTTTTCCTTACTTCTTCTTAGCTGTTTCCCACAGCTCCTTCTCCTCAAGGCCAAGCCCTGCAGGTGTCCAGCTGTTTACCAGCTTCCCAATGCCAGATACTGCTACGTGGTCCGGGTTCCATCCTGTTTTCCTTACTTCTTCTTAGCTGTTTACGTGCACAGTGCAAGGTCAGTACGACCTTCTTTTCTCCCTTGCCAGCATAACTCGAAATTTTCCACCGCGGCCTAGTCTGGCTAACTTATGTCAAGATTGAATCACAAGGCTCCTCCATGGAGCCATGACCGCGTTCCCTCATCCATTCTCCAACACACCAGCTTTGAAATATCCCATTCCTAGCTTGGTGCTAAAATAAGGTCTCAGATATATCAATACCAAAAAACCCCACAAAAATTTTGAGGGTCTATTTTGGCTTTTTTTGTCTGAGACAGGAATATTTTCCTTATACCAATTCTGTCTCTGAACATTTCTCACTGTCTGTTATAATTGTTAGTAACGAAGTTTAAGGGAAAAAAGGGAGCATAGAAACAAATTTAAAACATATTGAACTACTTTTTCACTGTGTACTTTAGATCGAACTCAACTGAGAAACAGATCCAGGGAGAGAAAAAAAAAACACTGCAGCAGATTTCAATGGAGTTATACTGATTTCCATCACACAAATAACCAAACTGTACCTATCTTGGTGGGTCGAAAAAAATGGGAAGGAATGGAAGAAACAACTGTCTATCATGGTTGCTATATGGCTTATTTGATCTTACCTATATGTTAGTGTCGTGGTTTAGCCCCAGCTGGCACCTAGGCACCACACAGCCGCTCACTCACTCCC
>NW_010558898.1:0-22500 GCF_000687285.1 Phaethon lepturus
TCCCTCCCTCCCTCCCTCCTTCCTTCCTTCCATGGTGGCGGTATGCATCGCTAAAGGACAACTCCTTTTTCTTCGGCTATAAAACACACTTAGTATTTCTGGACTATTTTCCACTTCTTCCCATATTTTTTGTACCTTAAACTTTCATTGTCATCTAGCACAAACTGAGAGTTTGAGAGGACGCAGTAGCCGTACTTCAGGCCTTGTTTAAATGCTAAACTAAAGAGTAGGAGAGAGAGGTAAGGATGGGACTTCTGAGCCATGTCTGGGTTTTTGAGCTCATTTCTGATCTTCCTGGATCAACAGAGATACTGCAGCGTTAATATTATGTATCTTCCTAGTTAGAAAATTTACAAAATGTACAGTAGAGTTACCGCTACTTACTTTTCAAATGTGGTTTGTAAGGGTGGCTGTAAGTGGGATTTATATACTCGTCCTTCTGTCAGCTGTGATTCCTGCTCATTCCTGTCTTGAGTTCTAGCTGTGTTTTCCTCACATGTCTCTTTTTAGGTGTCCCCTTCATTAGGTTTTTAGGAACGTCTTAATCACATATATCATAGGCTAATGTAATTGAAAACTGATCTACTCACATCTTATCTAACACTGAGATGGGGAGTACTCTATTAAAGACTGCATAATTTTCCCTTTTAGTGATCTAACAAAACTATTCAGAGGGGGACAGAAGCAAATCTGAAAGGACTTTCTGAAATGTATTAAGCATCCCTCTTAAATATTTCACACTTTCCTGGGAGATTTATGGAATGCCAGGTATGATCTGACTGAGACCAAAAGGTGATTCAAAGACTTCTGTGAACAGAAGAAAAGCAAACAGCCATTTTTCATCATTTGGAGAGAATTCAAGGAAAGAACAGAACATCTTTGATTTTGATTATTAACTGGAAATTCATGGGCACATAAGAATGTCATATATATAAAGAGGAAAAATTACAGAAGTGGAAGTTGTCTGTTACTGTTCTTTTGTGTATTCTAGTGCCTTTATTTTAATTTTATGGACATAGATATGTAATTTTATTTTTCTGCATGTATCTTTCATCAAGCAGATACCTGCTATGATAAATATTTTCCATCTTATTCTGCCACTGAAAAAGTAGGAAGTGAGTTCTGGGGAGGAGTTTGTCTATCAAGTATTCTATTATTCTATAATTATATTTGTTTTCTTAAAATAATTATGATGCCAGTACAGTGAAGAACATGAAGTCAACATGCAACCACATTTACCACACAACAGTATCAGGGTCACCACAGTTATTTCCTATTCTGTGTAAAAATAATACTGTGGTTGCTCAGATGCTACTATCTAGTAACTATATGTAAATGTTGACTTTGTGATGGTGACCACTATAGCATAACTAAAATGAACTCTTTTTGTAAGAGGAGTAAGGAACGAAACTGGACATTATTGAAAAGGACAAGCAGTAATAGAGGACAAATAGAAAATACTTTATATTACTATATCTTTGGCTATTTCTTTTAAATCTTATCCTTGAACATACTGGTGCTTTTCAATGAAAACCAAATTCACTTTCACTGACGCTGAAAGGACAAGGGGATATGACCCGGGCAGTGCGATAGCACAGTGTTAGCTGTGAATTGCAGCCAAATGAAAGGTACAAAAATTAACTACTGTACAAGTGAATCCATGTTTGCTAGTCATCTACCGAAACATGGTATGTACTACTTTTTCTGTTAAAGCTCAACACAGAAGTTTGACTATATTGAGGAGAGCGTCTGCAGGTGGGATTGCACCACTTTGCTCGCTCTACACTCAGTACCACTGAGTTGAGTACAGCTCAGTGGCTGGCTGAACACAGGGAGAGAAACTGAAGCCAGTGAGACTTCTGAAATAACACCAAGGAACAGTCGTCATTTCTTTTGCACTGAAAGAACTGTGAAAAGACCTGAAACTACGTTTGCAGCAGCCAGAACTGAAGAACTCACAGCTGTGGGTACAATTGATGCCCATCAATTCCCAGGCGTTCTCCTCCCAGCTCCCCTGTGGTGAATAGCAATTTTTTGCAAACATATCTTAGGGCAAGAAAAGATGCACGGTAGTGACCCTGTTGCAGGTTCTCAGTCTATTGAGGAGAGTGATTAATATCGGAATTAGGCATGCTGCAGATACCTTGTTTTTTATGTGCAGCAACACTGAAGTGATCTCATCAACTATCTGAACATTCAGCAAGTCCAAAATCAAACGCTTGTGTGTCAGATATACACAGCTGTATTTGTACTGTTGCTCTATCTAAAGAACATGCCAATTGCTTTACTTAGAGTGAGGAGAGAGAGACTCATTACTAAGAACATGTATAGCATTATCAATGAAAAACATTATTGTCCTTTTTCTCAGTGGTTTTAGTGTCCTTGCTTTTCCTTTCATAGGAGCCCATCCTAATATATCTTCAGACAATGTGGGGCCTGATTTGCTATTCCCACGTGCAGTGTGTCATCATTTACACCTCTGCACACTGGGTGGGAAATAAAGACACATTAGCATAGTAGCACTTTGTGCTACTTTACATGTGTTTTGCAGAGATATAAGTGATTGTGCAAGGCAGTAGAGAATCTTAGTGTGTAAGGCACTGTTGTTATTTTCTTTCCAAAAGTATTTGAAATGAACTCTTACCAGCCAAACTTGACCAGAACTGAATATAGCAAAGTGTAATTTTTTTTATAGTGAAAGAAAGATGTCCAGCTGTACATTCAGGTGCCGTGGTTAGAAGGTATGTGAGTGCGTCCTTGTCCAGTGATGTTGTCTTAGGGCCTTCTAGTTAATTTCTGCCTTTGCCAGCATTGAACTCCTACAGCTTTTGTTGAAAGAATTCTGATTGATTAAACATTTCTGTATTTTTTACTTCCTGACATGTATTTAAAAGCACTGCTGACTTGAATTTAGCTTCATGAGGCCAGTAAGCCTAGAAAACATGGTAAGGTTTTTAAAGTTAAATTGTCAACATGCTGCACTACTGTGCTTGTTCATCAGCTGAGTTTTCACAGCTCGAGTCAGAATTTCAAAAGATTCCTTGGCCAAAGAAAATATCAGACGTTAAGTAGCAGAGGACTTTCTTAAATTGTGGAGTAAATTTTGGCAAGCATAGAAGTCAGTGTTTCAAAACTGTGTGTTTTCATTGTTGCTATGTTCGCAGAAAGAGGGGACCAACCAAAAAGCAAATGAAGATTACTGTATTTAGAATAAATATACAAAAGGTCAGTTTTAAAAAAGTGAAGTAGGGTAGCCTCTTTAATAGTGCTAATTTCAGACACGGGGTTCCATTCAGTAATTTTCATAACAATCACTGATGAGTAAGTAGTATAATAGAAACAATGTGAAAGTCATCAGATGAATTTAAAATAATTCGGTATATTCTTGAATGAAAATGAAAAACCAAAACCAAACCATCACTTTTGAGCTGATTGTTTTATATGATTTCCTTATATTATGGGCAGAAAGCAGCTTCTTTAGTTCTATCTTTAACTGTATTTAATCAAATGCATAAAGCTGGTTCTCAGCTGCAGACGTGGAACCATACTGAAGATCAAGGATTAAAGGAAATAGGTTGTAACTGTACTCAAAACCTTGAAGGCATAATGTTTTTTATTTTCAAAATACCACCAGAAAATGAGTATCCTTCTAATCTGACTGCTATGTGAAAAAAAAGTGGGACAGGTGGGCTTTTTCTTGAAGGGATAATATGAACATCAGCTGACATTTATACTGGAAGGATGAGTGAGCTGTTGAGCATATAATAGTTATTATGTAGGTGTTTCTTTTATACATTTTATTTTGCTATCTAGCTTGTAGTTAATTTTTTATTTTATTCTGTTTTTAACTGGTTAAGAATACGGTAGTAGGATAGTTGTGAAGTAAGAATAGAGTCATTCTCTGTTCTACTACCAGTTACTATCATCTTTTGAAGTATAAATTAGAAGGGCAGGAGTGTGAACTAGGAGTCTTCCAGGTTCACGGTTAGTATTTTGTCAGTGCAGCCCCATCTCACACCAATGGTCACACTCAGTAGACAGCAACACTGAGCCAACCAGGTTTGTCTGTGTATGGCAGTGCCAACGCTAAAGTCCCTTCTCTTAAAAACTTGCAAGCTTGTACCCCAGGAAGGAGGCACTGCACTTCAGACTGATGGAAACTGCAAAAGCTGTCCATCTCTTCCATTGCATTCTGAAGCAGAATGTGCACAGAAGTAGCATTAGAAATAGTTTTTGCTGACATAAATATCGCATCTACTATTTTCTTAGACTCTTACCATTTATAGTACATTCTGCTGATAAGCTGAATGCAGCCTGTATGCAGGGAGAGATGTAGAAATAGATGACCTACCCTGAAGTACTTAGCTTATAAGGTCTTCCTTTTGATTATCTGTGTCTGGGTGGGTGAATAAAAATTCAGAACTTCCCTTGAGACAAGTAACATGCAATGTTTCCTGGCATGTTTCCTTCCCTTTCAAATATTCCACAGATTGTACAGACAAAAGACAGATTAGGCTTTTCATCAGATTTACTAGAGCTCTACCTCCTTGCCTGTGGACTCCAGCTTGCATTTTACACTTCTGTCTGAAGTTGCTGAAGAATTAAGTTTGTGTGTGTACTGTTTGTACATAACAGGCTTTCCCAAGTGACTATTTAGTACTATTGAAAAACAAAACCAAGACTGGCAATAAGATTCCGGTAAATGGATTCTATTTAAAAACGGCCCATGGCATCTTTCTGTAATGACCGTCTTTTGCTGCATGCAGAGTGCTGGTGGCATTAGTGAATTAAAAATACACGGATTTTCAGGGATGTGGGCCTGATTTGCATTTACAGTGCAGATGTTTAGCAGTGTTCGGCAGTGTAGTGGACTTAAAGTATAGGGAGAAATGTAATGCAAGCACACTTCAAACCTTCCTGACGCTGCCCGACTGCTGTGCATTGCATAAGTGTTAAGGTACGCTCTTGTAGCATTCTCAGTTTGAAACTTCTAATGCTGCATGATTCATAAAGCCAAATTCTGATTTACCAGTGCCATCTACTATGTTTTAATCAGTTACAGCAGGTGTGAGTTTAAGATAGTGTTTTGTAGCCAAACATGAGTGTAGCTTATTTTTACTGCTCTTCTCTAAGTGTTGTGTTTTGAGAAATACTCCCTTCTTCAGTGTCTGTCACTGGATAATGTTTTTCGAATTCTCGTCTGAATTTGTATGTGTTTATTTTTTAATTTCCTGTCAATAGAAATGAAATCAGTGGCTCTGTCTGTTATTAATATTTAAAGTGTGCGTGTTTGGGGTTTTTTAACACCCTAGTTGCTATGCCCCTTTAAATTCCCTTCAGTTTGTTCTTTACCTCTAAACAATCTTTCATTACCAAGTTGTTTATCTGAGAAGAAAGTAAGACTGTCTCTTTGTATTGCTGAATAACATCACTCTTTTTCTCAAGAAGTCATTACACACTGACATCATATTGTTCTTCATTAGATGATCTGTTGCCTGAAAGTACCTTGGTGACACTGAACTTGAAAGCAACAAGAATACAAGTGCTAGGATGCCTGGAGAGCAGAGGCTGGCAATACCTTGCTCAAGCGAATATCCGAGATAATTTTAAAAAGGCATTAACAAATACAAGCCACCCCCACAGAGGTAATTTTCACCTCTGAATTTTTGCTTGTTTCTTAGTCCAGCCCAGGCTTCAGCCATCACTGTTACAATGCTGGAAGCCAAGTCCTACCTAGCAACGATATCCATGTACAATAATTTAAACTTAAAGAAAAATAACACAGCTGCTGGTAGAGTAGTGTCCAGAGATTTCTAGGCGCTTTCCCACAATGAAAGGGTGGTTTCTGTCTTGAAAATGTATGTGTGTGCATAGAAAGAGACCTTCAATATTCACAAAGACCACAACTAGCGCTGCCCTGTAATTGCTGTTCGCTGATTAGTTAGAAACCTTATATATTCCATAGATTTTATTTTTTATGTTCATGAGTTACATGAGAAAAGCTCACACTATAGTTGTTTGTGAAATTTGTGCAAGTATTCCTTTGATTTGTTCTGTTTCACAAGTCATTTATTATAAACTTTCAGAATTCTTATTCCTGTGACTGGGTGCATAGCTCTGGTGGTGTTAATATGATGACAGGGTGAGAATAATGTTGAAGTATTTGTAAATGTTTGACCATGCAAACTAAAATTTCATTTTTCTTAAAAATGCGGTATTATTCTGTTTAATTGTACTGTTCTGTGGAATATTCCTCCCATGCACTTATTTAATGTAGAAGGAAGAAGAACACAGGCATCCAAAGAAGCTGAGAATATTCTCCTGATAATCTCTAAACCCAAAACCATGTAGGAGAAAATTGAAAAAAGTGTGTTTGCCTTACTTCAACCCACAAGTGGGGTCACTTACCTCCCCGGGAGGGAGCTAACATGGCTGCAGTTGTCTCACAAACAAATTAATGATCACAGTAGCTTATGAGACCTGAGGGTTGGTTTGTTTGTGGGTTTTTTTTACTTATTATAAAGCAGCAACGAAAGACTTAAAATACATTCCCCTTCAGAAATAGAAATTACAATCCCCTTCAGATGGGATGGTGGAAGTGAGGCAAGTGCAAGAGCTGTGTGGCCCAGAGGGGTGTCCGCAGTCTTCCTTGCCTACGCAGCATGTTTTACCTGTTGCTTCCAAGTTCCCTCTTCCCGCTTGGCCCCAGCTGCAGTTGACACTCTTCTACATCCGGCATTCCTGCAGCCACGAAAATACTGCTTGCATAGGAGGTGATATTAGGTGAAGTTCCTATGGCCGTTACTCTTTCCAAGTACCTTTTGACTTACGAGGAGCCAGAGCCACGTGGCTCGTTAAGTCTCCTCCGATTACCAACAAGGGCTCTGCCAGCCGTGGCGGTGCAGCGAAATTCCAGCTTGGGAATCCCTGGTACACAGTAATCAAACACAGAGCTCGAATGGTTAACGCTCTGTTTGCAGATCCTATTGGATAACTCCTAAAGTTGTATGGGTGAAATAGATAAAGTTGGGAAGTCTGCAGTAGAAGTGTTTGCCTTTATACTTATTTACTCACTGTTGTTGCCTTTGTACAATAATATCTTTTCCCTGAAGGCCTTTGAAAAATTCGATCACAAAATAGAAAGAGAGTATGTTTGTTCTGGGTAAAATTTGGAAGCATTGTTCTGATGACACCTGTAAAACATAATTATAACTCCCATAGCTGTTTCCTCTCATATTTAGAGAGGAAAATTCTTTGCCTCTAATCTCAGGTGCATACCTGTGGAAGGCTTAGATTCCTTCAAGCAGTATCAAAGTAATGATAACAGTGTGCAGCTGCTGACTGTCTTTTCCTTGTTGTTACTCACCCAGCTGTTTAGAGGAGAAGAAAAAGAGAGAGAATATCTCTAATCAGCCATATGGCACAAAGTTTTATTTGCCACTGTAAGTTAAAACGTACATTGTTGGTCAGCATCTTGAATGCAAATTTGGACATAGCTTTTCGGGAGTACCAGAGATAAGGGGAAAGAAGATCAGATGTATTTAATTCACATTATTTTGTATTAAGTACAGAAATACTTGATTCTGTCTCAGTGGAGTTGCCGTGACTGGGGTCTACCGTACCCAAAAGATGGTGTGAGCATGGAATGCAGATCTCAGCCCCTGCTTTGGGTCTTAAAAGGTAAATTAGGAACTGTTGAGATGGCATTTCAGATTTCTGCGGTGCAGTTTCTGTTTGCTTACATTGTACATCATACAAATTAGTATTCTGGATCAGACCACTGGGCCATGAAATCTGCTAGATGTCTTTAGTAGCTGCTGATGTTTAAAGTGCATATAGACAGTAGTTTTTTCATTAAGAAAAAGTTTAATTTTTCTGTTCTTTTAAATTGAACAGTAGACGTAGAGTTAAGTATGGAAAAAAGATTTTTGTCTTCAAAAATGCACCGTTTTGAGTGTAGGTGAATGTTAGAGGAGAAGTGAGGGACTAATATGTGTGTGGGTTTTGTGAGTCTCCATTCTAGAAATTCCAGTGGAAAAAGAGTTTTTGGGGGCTTGAGTTTGAAAGTTTAGCAGGTCCACTTTTTAAACTTCTGCCATTTCACGTGTGCGTGACTGGCACTCCTTCGGACATTGACATGTTGGCTTCAAACATACTGTTTGTGAGACTTACGGCTATAAGGCGACACAAAAGGTAGTCGCACATCTGTGTCTCTAGGATTGGGAGCGTGAGTATTTGAAAGGTTTAAACTGAGGGGGATTGTAACCCTATTTGTTTTGGTTATTGCAGTAGTACGAGAATGCTTCTTTCCCTGTCTGAAACCTGTTGTATTTCCAAAGGATTTAAGAACGTGATTAATTTTGTTGTCCTTGTAACATACTTAAAAACACATTCCAGAAAAAATAATACCCAGTTCTTCTAAGTGTCTTTAATGTATAGATCTCAAAGAACTCTCTTATCCCTGATTTCCTGTTTAATTGATCACAGTACTATTATATTCTGTATATTTGTTTATGCTAAACACTCGTAAGCTAGAGATATTAAGATACCATCCATTTAAGAAATTTTTGCACAAGTTCTGATCGGTTGGATGAGCGTTTCTGATGACAGTGTTTTGGGGTATCAGTTTGCAGAGATATTAAGTTGGAATAGAAAGTATTGTGACTGGTAAGCCAAAACAGGTTTTTTGGTTGATGTCATGTAAAAATTCACTGTGTACTAATGTTATTTAAAAAATAGGCATGCTTTTTCCATCTGGTTAATGATTCTGGATAGTATAATCCAGATGAGTGTTTAGGTCTCCTGTATTTTAAACAGTGTCTGCTGTGATTCTTAATGTCCTTTGACTTGTACTTCATAAGGTACCAAGAAATGTTTGATCAAATAAGAATCTTGTTTTCTAAGAATAGCCACTTCAGTGGTTCTGCACTGTCTTACAAATCTGTAATTTCATATGGTGTGGTATTATCTCTTAAAAAATAAGTCTTGGCCCACAGGATGAGTACAATTGTTGTTTGTTTCCTTGTAGAAGCACTATAATGAAAGCTATCATGAGAGGATTCAGAAAAAGGTGTGCAAATTTTTTTTCCAAAGAATATGATTTTTTTCTTCACCTGATGGCCCATGTTACTATTCTTCTCACTGTTTCCATTGCTGTTACTTAAAAGGCTTTGACAAATATAATAGACTTTGTGTAATGATTCCATTCTAAGTCACTTCCAGCATATTATAGTGTGCGGTTAAAATGATTCTTGTGATTACCACTCTCCAGTGCTTATACTTTATTGTGGTACCAAATGAAACTAAGAATAGGAATATTCCTTCCTTTACTCACCAATATTTAAAAAAAAAATTAATGTAAAAATAACATTGCTGTAATTTAGTCACTTAAAATTCTTTTTAGATTTTTTTCTTCCACGGTTCATTAAGAATTATGTTGCTTTAGAAATAGATTAAAAAATTTTAGAATATATAAATTTTCTGAGAAAATTACCGTGCAGTTGAGAGCACTTTGTAAATACTATTTCTCAGGGGACAAGACAATGCCATGCACCGAGAGAGTCTTCTGTATTAATAGATACGGAATGGAAAAAGCCATACTTCATTTCAAGAATATCTTTTCACTACTCACATAACCATACACTTTAGGTATCTGCAGGTGGATCTCTGCATGCCCCCATGGCAGAATCTGCCCTTCTGTCTTCTAACCTAAGATGACAGCTTTGTTAGTTTTGATGTAGTTATTTTTTTCCCTGAGTAAGCAAGGGAATAAAGAGCTTGAAAAATTAAGGAAGCTTTCCCCCCCTATTTCTTATTTTCCCAGGAATAACAGCTCTAGGGGATGAGTGTTCTGTTGCAAATGACTACCATGCATATAATGAGAATACCTTAAATAAAATTATATTATTACAGGATTTAATAATGCAATGGTGAAAATACTCAAAAAGCAATGAGGTGCGTGAATAAGTCTGAAATTAAATTACGTAACTTAACCAGAGTTGAGTATTGTAAGTATAGCTTCCATACAGTAATATTAGTCAAGAACGTCAAAGACCATACCTTCTTTTTTTTTTGTGTGGAAAATACTTGCTTTTCTTGTGAAACTGGCTGCATCATATAAAAATGCAAATCTCAGCTATGGAAGTCCAACTCAACATCAGCGCTTTTTTGAAGCCGATATCCAGGATTTCTGATGTTTCTGAGTTTTGTTATGCTACCTGGAATGGTGAGCAACAGTCTCCTGGATGGGCCTTCCCTGTAAATGGATATAATTGAGAGACTGCCTTTATGTATTTTGTTGGGTTTGGAAAATCGGAAACTCTACATTTAATCTACAAGAGGAAAACAGACAACCAAAATGGTAATGCAGTATAGTCATCTCCAGCTGGATGAAAAGCTGCCAATCATTGATCTGGTGTGTCCTGTTTATCTTATAGTACGTTAAACGTTCAGGAGACGTCTATGTGCAGAGCAGTTGCTTTGCTGCTGTCTGCCCAAAATCACAGTCTAAGAAGCTCAATCCTTGAAGACTCAGCTCAGACGTACCACCTCTCATTCTTCACTGGAATACATTTACATTTGAGGATACTGAAGGTTACGATTGCTTTATAGCAATCTGCTAGTCTGCAGCAGAGGAGACAAGCAGTTCTAAGCATACGGTACCACAGCCTGCTTCCACTTAAGTCCCCTGCACTGTGACTTCTGTCAGAAATATGTGATGTCTAGCAAAAACCTGTGTTAGTACTTAGTTGTAAAATCTGCTAGTAGAATTGTCTCAAGTAAGAAGGCAGACAAGCCAACAGCTTTTGTTTCTCTTGCCCGAGCACCTCATGACAAGGATTTTTAATGAATTTCTTCTGTGTCACAACTCTTCTTTAAGGTTATGGAGATATTTTGGGCATCTGTGCCACTAGCAATATTAAGCTACTGGCTTAGACAATTGCATTAAAAAAAATTCCTCTATATCATTTAACTTTCAAACAAATCTTCATATCCTTCCTTTTCTTTTGGGTCTCAGATACTGAATAGCTCAAAGTGCTCTGATCTATATTGACTTTGTCTCACGAGCCCTTAACCAAGGTTAACAGAGTTTGCCTGGTTAACAGAGGTTACCAGAGTTTATGGAGTTTTAAGCTTTGGTCAGCGTTAACCTCCTAAATCTGTTTGTTTCTGAGATGCTTTGATCATGCACTCCACTCATTGATGACTTCCATTGCCAGAGTTAACTGAAAACTGTTAAAAACATTAAGGGTTTTTAATCTTGTATTGTCAGGAACGAAACTGCATTCTGCCTGATGTCTGTCTTGCCGTCACTCATTGCTTGCAGTCTCAGAAGGAAGCACTGTTTATGATTCTCCTGTCTTCCAAACGTGGAAGTTTGGAAGCATTCAATATTTGGATATATTCAGTTTCACATCTGGGAGGGTCTTTAGCTTCCCCTTAGAAGATTTTCTTAGTTCTTTTTCTACATGGTACTCAGCGATCGCCCACTGCCTTCCAGTGGTTGAAGTAACCTGTTCGATATCTGTTTCCAGTTGACTCTGCATAATGACAAGAACTTCCTAATGTCCTGATCAGATGTTTTGTCTGGAATGCTTAGTCCTTCTCAGGCGTGCTTTCCAGAACTATACTGGATCCAAGGAAAGCTTCACTGGGAGCTCCAAGTTCCGGTGAAAAACTTAATTTTCAGTGATGTAAAATTTTCCAACACCCCCAACCCACAGTTGAAAAATTCCTGTTTCACTTAGGATCCGAGGGTGTTCTAGGGCTAGGACGTAGAGTGCCGGTGGGTTGCGGATGGGTTATCCTGTCCTCTTGTGATCCTACTGGTAGTGCCCATCTACCATCTTCATTTGGGGTGGGGGTGAATAACTAGAGTCTGAAACCATCAGTACTTTTCTCTCCTGCTTATTTGGTTTGCTTATTTATTTATTTTAGTACTGAAGAGAGATTTTGGATTGAAAGCCACTGAGTTTGTAGCCTTTCATTTGTTGCCACAGCAGAGGCAGTGCCATTTCCACATGTCACCAACCAGCTCTCAGGTGGTAATGGCTGTCTTCTCCTACCACATATAACCAGCCTCTAACCATGAATCTTTAGCTGGAATATTTTGTATGATATTAGCAGTTCCTACAGTCTCGTTTGGTTGGGAGTGGGTTTTGGAAAGATCTTCTTTGGGAAGATCTTTGTTCTTACTTTGATTTTATAGTACGTTATTGTTGTTTACCTTTGTACATCTGTGTACTGCTGATGTTACCTATTGCTGTCTGTGTAAATGTTCTGTCTCCTGACCAAGATCTCCTGCTGTATCGATTTATAACTCTTTCTGGTTTTCTTTTAAATATATTTTTGTCCCTAGTACACTGGCAAAAGCCACATCTACTGTGAAGTTAATCACTTATGTGTCCTACTGCTGAGAGCCTTTGGGCAGGAAGTATTTCTCGCTAGTTACTCTTGGAGAAGTATCGGCTAATGCTGTGATCAGGTCTTAGGCTTTATGAATTAGGACTGTATACAATAAGTAGAGTAAGTACAAGAAGTCTTGACAAATCTAGTTAATTGCTCACATGCCAGAATACCTGTATGAAGTCAGCTGTTAGAAATGGGTGCATCTTTATTCTACTAACAGAAAGTGTCAAGTATTTTGCTGTCTCTGCTTTTAGAAGATGATGTCTGGGGAAAGTCTGTTTGACTCTCTGGGCTAGTATGGATTCATAAGCTTTAAAGATTTCTCTGCAGGCATGCTTCTTTGTAGGTGATGTCCACTTATTATCACAGGGTGCTATACGCTCCCTTGTTTTTGACGGAATCCATTTTTGCCTTCTCTTTTGATGTTTTCTATAGAGATCTGTGTTTTATTCCAGGATGGACAGATCTGTTTATATTAACACATTGTTTCAACTGTTCTTAAAATAAAAATATTTAACCAGCATCATGTGGTCAGCTTCTTTCATGTCTGATACATGAACAGCTAGCTTTTACATAATATTTTTTGTTGATAAATCTCAAAACAATTGAGAAGGGGTAAAATATTGCTAATTCCATTCTATACATTGCAAAACTGAGGTCATTCAGTATTCCAGTGGAAGAGTCAGTGGAACATCTCCTGAGTTTCAGTCTAGTGATTTATATGCTAGCCCGTATTGAGTTTCTGTTGCTGGAGCCTGTAGTTCTTTTTTTAGAAAATTGTAGATCTTTCCACAGCCAGTATTCATCATGAGTAGGTCCAAAGTAAAAGTATTATTGTATCAGCTATCAAAGAGGTTGATAACTCTAGATTTGCATTATTCTTCTTGGACTGGCTGAGACCATTTTTTTTTCTGTCACACAACGGCAAATGTCCAGTCCATTGAAACAGATGCAATTACAATAGAAACTAGTATGAGTTTTTAACCAGGCAGCTTTTGTAAGTAGCGGCTACTAAACTATGACGACTAAAGCAGTACTAGTTCAACTTGGGCAATTGATGGAATATCTTACAACTGTTTTAATTTGATAAGTTGACTGATGTATAACCACAAGCAATCTCCCAAATATCTAGAACACTCTTCAGGTTGCTATTAATTAAAGAGTAGGTGTCTCTCGTAGTTGTTGGTGATGGTTGTTTCCGTTTAGAATATTCTACATTTTGGAAAGGACTTTAGCAATTGTAACAACCAAATGGGCAGTTGAAGTGCTGTTCCCCAATGTCACCTCCAGACCACTTGCTATTCTAGCCGTTCCGAGGGATCATAAAATACTCTTTCACCCTGTACAGGATCGCTGCCAGATGGCTGGCTAGTTGCAGGGGAATGTGCATCAATTTGACCAACTCATGTTAACATCCAGGAAAAACTGGATCACAGAGATAAAAATCAGTTGTTAATTGGCAGAACAGATTAATTTCATCTCCAAGGAAAGAGAACATCAGCAAAAAACTTTATTATATCTGATGCTGAGGCTGCATGGGTGGCCTTCCAGTCATACGCGTGACAGAATTTAATATTTATTCCTATGTACCTTTTCATTTCAGTTATTTTCTGGGAACTTTTTAGATTTCCATTATGGAAACTTAGGGAATTTGCTTCTGTCCATGCATTCTTCTTTTCATAGCCTGAAAGGAACTGTACTGTAATCAAAGCTGTAATTTCCTATTAAAATATATATCTGATTTTCTCCAAAATTGTGGCCTGTTTTGTCAAATGAAGATAGTGGGTAACATCAAACTAAATCTCAGCTGATAGCACTGTTTTAATCAGGCTTTAAAAAGTCCAAGAAATTGTTCTATTTGAGAATTTTGACTTGGAAAATGAAACATAATACTAAGTAGTAATGAAGACCCAACCCAATCAACCTCACTGAAGTCATCAACCCAGTGACTAATGATGCTCATGAATTCCCAGAGCCCGATTAAAGTTACAAAGTGTTGTTTTAATGACCTTACGCAAGCAATTGGCAATTCTACGCAGTTAAGGTGAATACTGTGTGTGTATTTCAGGAAGTAGATACATGCTGATATTTTAACAAAGCATAGTCAGATCTGTTAAATAATAGTGTATAGAGCCCAAATACAGATGGCAGTTCTCAAGAGCTCATGTATTATTTCTGGGGGATGGTGTGTGTATGAATACTGGAATTTATTCTGAAGAACAACATCCTCTAAACGCAAAGAATATCCATTGATATTATTAGATTGATTTATTTATTTGGGTATCCATAGCTTGTATTGCATTTTGTGAGCCATAAAATGGTTCTTATTGTGAACAACCCTTTAATTTGGAAGATATCACTTAACGTGAGTTTAAAACACTGGGGTCCTAATTTCTGGCATTACTCTCTTTCCTTGGAGCCTGCTGTTGGATTGAAATCTGTTGTTTGGTGCCATACAGTTACTGCTGGGTTATCAAGTTGTACGCTGGTGATTCAGATCTAAAATTATACTCCTTTCTTTTTCTTTGTTTTAAATCACGCTTAAAATTATGAATAAAGCTACTTCAGGCTTTCTTATATGTTCCACTCCGGTTGAAGCAAAACATCTCCTTTGGTGCCAGGACATTGTAGAGATTGAAATTGGCATCGTTCCTCTGAAATCATCAGTCATTCCAGTGTACCAGAGCTCTGGACTGGGTCCTTGGTTTCACAAATTTAACAGATTTTTTTAAAATGAGGAGAAAAGCAAAGGACGACAGACAGAAAAGATTTAAGAGAAATAAAATAGCAGCTTATCTAATTGAAAGCATATATGCCAATAAAGCCAACTACAACTGTCAAAGGAAATAAACAAAACAAAGCAAGAATTCTGTAATTTGACGTGTTTGCTTGACAGAGAGTACTTTTTGGACCAGCTCTTGTGCTGGTGTAAAGTGGCATAAGAATATGAATGCCAGTGGAGATTTGCTGATTATACCCACCGAGAATCTGGTCCCTGTTATTTAAAATAATGGCTGTATCGGATGTTCCTCTGTTTATTTCAATAAGCAATCCACTTCTGAATTAAAAGGCTCTCGGGGTGTTTTCATAAAATCATGCCGGCCGTAGCACAAGGTTACTATTGAATCAAGGCATCTTTGAATTGTGAAACTTTTCCTACTTGCATTTCTAACGTAATTTTCTATGGTTATGTTCTAAGTGCCAGCCATAAAAAATTTCTATTTGTTCTCTCTTTTGGGTCAGTCACCACTTGGATGTTTATGAAAGGATCGATGTATATACTGTCCAAAAGGATTTGGTAGGGGGTAGATTTGAATCACAAAAGTGATTATGTTATTTTACTTAGGAAAAAGTCTTTTTTGTACCCTTTTCCGTATAAAAAAAGATAAAATCCTATGTAAATAATAAGTGTTTTTCCTGTAATGAATGTTCCTTTCATTCTGCATTTCTGTATAATACTGGAAATTGTGTTTTTATTAGAAGAGGCATTGGATGGAAGCCAACAATTTTTTCTTTTAACTTGATATTTTGGGCTCTGATCTTTGTTAAAACTACAATGGCATGTATCTAGTACAGTCAGAGGTCATTTCTATAGCTACTACCATTTCCTATCATTTCTGGGGAATGTTTGTTTTCAAAACAAGGAATTGGGTTAAAGCTTAAGTATCGTATTTCAGAACATATTTCAAACTGAAATTAAGAATGCTAAAACCTTTCCTTTAAAGGTCAGATGATATTTATTATTATTATAAAAATGATCTGTGATTTATGAATTTAACTTCTCGTAAACCTCCTTTGTAACAGAATATGCAGTCAGAAGCTTAACATTACATTGTTTTCCTTTGACAATGTATCCACGAGACCACTGCAGCTGTTCCTTTACTCACAATAGCAGATTAATTAACACAATCATATGCTGTTGGCTCCTACTCAATGAGTAGGTCTGCAGTGGGATAGATAGGTAAATCCTTTAAATGTGTATGAGATAAAGGATATACTATAGTAGTTTCATAACTAGCCAGTTTTGCTTCTGACTAGTCAGCCCTATCAGCAATGGTTCACTGACTGCAGAAGCTGTGAGCTTACATTTCAAAGGCAGCCACACCTATTACAGAGCAATAATGCCTGAATCATTGCAAAACTCAAATATGTAAAAGCACAGGAACGCTCAGAAATCACCGTGTTTTGCTAAAATAACAGGCAATGTGCTTCAAGCATTTGGAGCTTATAGAGCAACCAGGAAAATAGAAAGGGCATTTTTGTTGGTTGCTTCATTTTTTAAGAAAAGTTCAGTTGTTGCTTTCCTTAAATCTTAATCTGGTCATTATTCACTTTTTACCCATCTATGTATTAGAAATACTTGTAAGCAGCAGCCATGGCATCAGTTTTAAGCACCAAAAGAATTTTTCATCCATTTCTCTGTGTGTGCTAATGAACATGTGAGCAGCTAAATCTCCTTTTCCTAAACAAACAGTCATCAGCAGCATGTAAGTATTTATTTGGCAACTTTAGCTGACATTTTAGTGGATGCTAAAACCTTTGTTACCAGTAACATAACTCCTATTTTTTTTCTTTCTTTTTTTTTTTTTTTTTAACTTTAAAGAGAAACATAGCCTTTTGGGGAAAGAGGTAAGCAGCAAGTTTAAGAAAATTTCCTTTAGGCTTTCCACTAAAATCCATGAGGAAAAATAATTGTATGCGTTGTTACATTATTCACACAAAAACTGAGAGCATAGAAAACTACTGTGATAAAATTGTCTCATGTAAGGGATGAAAAAAAGTCATTGAGAGACCTCTTTTCTGAAACAAACAAACAAACAAACAAGCCCACTCTCTAGCTTAATATCATTGAGGTATTGAGGTCCTGTCTTGTCCATGTTTTACTGCAGTTGAAGTTATATGCTCTTACATATTCTATGTGTTTTATGTGATGGTATAAATATGTATTTTGATCATAATAAAACATAAAAAATAGGGAACATGACTGATTTTGATGAAGGGCTTTGCTTGCCATAGGAACAGCAGCATCAGACCTACAGCTGAGAGAAAACCAAGTTCGGAATCTTTTTATCCAACACAGTTGTTAAAAAATAAAACAACATATTAATAGCACCCAGCTTGATATCTAAGAGCTTTTCTGAGTACCCAAAGCCACTACTTTTTGGAGAGGAAGAAACAGAGCTGTTGAGCTGACTCCAGTTCAGTCAAAGATGATAGCAGGGAGGTTTTTGTAGAGAGGAGTTGGACAGAAAATTTCCTTAACTTCTCCAGAGTGCTTCTGCTCCTTGCTCCCCGGTGCTGAAAGCACAACATGCTCTCAGGTCTTTCACTATTAGTTTCCCTGTCAAAAATAACTGTAAGAAAATCTGCTGCTTTCAGCCTCCTCATTTCCCAGAATTGAAATACTTGCACCAGACAGCAGATTCATGCCCTGCAGAGTAGGTGGCTGCATCATATTCTCCGTCAGGCTGCCTGAGAAGGCCCTTGAGAAGATGGAGGGACAGCATAGGTGAAGAGGCTCCCACGTCAGTTTGGGAGATCATGTTGAGTGAGACTGACTGACAAATGATAAAATTAGTGTGCTACAAAAACTTGGTACTAGGGGTAATGAACTTAATTCATTAAGGCATCTAGATGATGTACAACTTCGATATGTAGTAGGGCTGCCCTACAAAGTCAAGGGGGGTTACCACGTTATTTAAATAGGAAGGAGAGGTCCCAGAATTTTACTGGAATATTATTTGACAGCTGACATACTTTCACACCCATGTTTATAATACATTTCCCACTATATATATGTTATTAGATTCGTTGTACAGATGAGTAGCTGAAAGCAAAGAAACCAAGAATCTTATTGTTAGTGGAAAAAGCAGTAGCTGCCAGTGGTGAGCTCTTCTGAAAGTCAGTTGCTTTTAACCATCCTGCCTAAAGTTGCAGGCTTATCTCACTACACTGTTGGATCTAGAATAAATATCTTGACTCTTGATCAAAGAAACAAAAAGCATCGTCTTATGTAGTCTTAGTGCTGGGAACTGTGCTCAGGTGTGTTTGTGATTTACAGACTGGATCCTAGTTCCCTGTCGATTGCTCTCCAGTGCTGTGAGACACAGGTGCTACAGGAGTTTTTTGAGCAGGGCAAGGAACATCTCTGGCCACTTGTCAGACTAAAGACCATGCCCTGGCTTTCTTAGAAGGAGAATTTTCCTTAATTTGGTTTGTGTAATTACATTCTTTAAGCCTAAATTGTCCATGCAGTTTCAATTTGATTCCATTTTCCTTACTCTGTTTCCAAACTGTTGTTTCAGATCCTTTTAAATAATTGTTGCTTTTTGTCCGTATGACAGATGAAGAGGTGCCTGTGTAAACATACCTGCTACAACCTCTGTTGGACTTTGCATTCTATTAAGATAAAAGTGTTTGAATTTATATGATAATTGTTAAGCCCTTTGTGGAATTTATCTGAGTATAGTCTCAAAAGCTCTCCAGGTTCTGTCATCCCAACCCAAATTTAGTATCTGAAAAAATTCCCTCTTTTGGTGGATTGTGCTTGCCCCTCCTAGTAGTTTCTACATTTAAAGGGTCTCTGAATTTACGTTACGTATTCCTGTTTTCTGGGACTTGCAGTGAAATAGTTGTAAATGATGTTTCCTGTTGTGTGATGCAGTAGCAGTGTTTTGTGGGGCTCTTACTGAACAATGCAGAAGACCGTTGTCAACGGACGGAGCTTCCCAGCACTGGGAAGTGCTGCTGTAAAGGTTCCTTGAGAAGTATTTGGGAACAAAGAGGTACTTGATAAAAGCAAGCAAATGGACAGCTTAGAAACAAGGTCATACAGAAGTCCACCAGTTTGTACCTGCATAAAAAACTGTGTATAAGGACTGTACTTCTTTATTTTAAAATAAGATGTTTATTTCTGTCAAGGCCACTCTGCAATTATAAATATTTCATTCACTGTAACTTTGCAAGTGTCTTTCAATGTGCATTTCTTATAACTAGCTATATATGGAGTGACACAGTAGTATTGATTTGTGTGACAGCTTCTACCTGTGATGATTGTCTTCTAGTCTGTCAGGTCATCTGTGCTGAAATGAGTTGAACATATGGCTTTAAATATTTAGGTTTACTGTAGACTACTTCAAGGATGTTGTTATGGGGATGGGGTGGGATTGGGAGTAAAGCGAAATGAGCTTCTTTCTTCCACAAACTTTTCTGTAAGCCTAGGCAAGTCATTTTGTCTTTATATGCTCCAGTTCCTGCTGTTCTAAAACACAGATGAGCTGTCTTTGTTGAATGCATTGAGACCTGTGGATAAACATTTGTGCACAAAAGCTAAATGGTGGTGGTGCAGTGGTTTGTGGTGTGCGGAGCCCAGTGGAACTGAGCCGAGCCCCACCCCTCTGGGTTTTAATATTTAAACAGGATAGTTTCCATTTCAAACTGCATCCAAATAGTATTCTTCAAGTTTGTGGCAGATGAAGTAGTGCACACTTTATCATCAGTTATCCAAACTTCACTTAACAGTAAGCTCATACTGGAGATAATATAAGTTTTGTACATTTGTTTTTTTTTTTCCCTTGTGAATGGTTACCAGAAGATTTGAGTTTGCAAGACTTTTTAGGATTCATTTTGGCCTTTGGGTAGGGAAAGTTAAGCTTTTTAGTTTTACTGACCTAAACCAATTCTAATGTACTCTCCTTTTAAGTTGAGGGGACTTCTATTCAGTTATGAATTACAGGATTTGGCTGAAAATATCTTTGCACCCAACTGCCCAGAAATCCCCAGAAATACTACTAAAATAAACATGATTGTATCCGTACTTAGCAAAACTCTCCATTTTCTTCAGATACTAACTGTAACCTCCAACGCTGAAAGGTGTGTCACACAAAAATACATTTCTTCAGAAATTTATGGTTAGGATTTTTTAAAAGATGACTGGGGGGTTGAGTCATCAGTGGCAAATGGTTAGATTCCCACAAAGAAAATGATTAGCCTCTGACAGTGACCTTTATAATAAACTTGCATTTTATCACAACATTTGTAAGGTGTGGGACAGCCTTGCGTTGGTTTGCAGGTCTGTCCTTCACCACAATAGTATAATGCTGTCCATGGCAGAATTACTTTGCAGGTACATTGAGTTCAGTGCTTCTGTGTTTGCTATAATGGATAGCTTGAAAAGCAAACAAATAATTTATTTCCTTAACATTTTTTCCCTAAGAATAAATATTAAAGTTGTTTCTCAAAAAGAAAGAAACCCAAACCAAACACTATTAAATAGGAGATAAGTGTAGACTGGGAACAATTGCTTTGAGTTTAGCTTCAGTAATTGAGCTTGATGTTTTGTTGCTTGCTCCTGAAAACGAATTTGTGCCTGAAAAGCATTCCTGATTTTTCAGGTTATGTTAGCTGGTTTAATATTAGTTAAGTTTTAATATAAGCTGTTACTTCTTGCAAATTCTGCTGTGCTTATGTCCTTAGATCATCATAGCTGTAACAGCATTATTACTGTAAAATATAACAGAGAATTGCAGTAAAAATTACTGAAACATATTCTACCTTTTAAAGTTGGATGGGGCTACTATTGACATCAGCACTAAAAGACTAAACTGAGAAGATATCATTACTGACACAGAGGAACATTTTGCCTTTTTTCATAGTGTGTTATTAGTGAGGCATGCCTTGTACATGTTTCCCCAAAGAGTCCAAAATTTCCACGTTACTTCCTTTCTCAGCTTCTGCGTTCTGAAAACCCCACCGCGTTTAACCCAGGGACTCTTTCACAACTCATGAAGCACATAAGCTTCCTAAAACCAAATCCTGGTTTCGCTGAGCTCTAAGCAAAAATACAACTTAAACATTGTGCTGGGTGTGACTTGACCATGAAAAGCACCATCCAGTTTTCAGTGTTAGAGATGGAAAGCTGTTCCCTTCCCATTTTGGTACTATGCTGAGAAATGGGTTGGAGTTTGTGAGCTTAGGCAGCTTTGAAATAAGGAACTGGTGGAGATGAGATAATAACTTTGAAATACTAGCAGGATTTTTTTTGTGTCCAGTGGCCCAGGCTGTGAATGAGCTATGCCTGGTGCTCTTCTGAGTGTGTCTGCAAGAGGTTGCAATCCCAACAGCTCTGTACAAGAGAGAACTCATTGGGCAGTTAATCTCAAACTTGTTCTTTATTGCTGGAGATCAGGGCTGTAAGGCTTCAGGATCAACTATGATTTTTACTTCACTAAAAGTTTTGTTGCAACATAAACGCTATTTAAGTACATAGGTTTTTTCTTAATGGGTTTATTAAGTTGCCTTATATTTGAAATATTGACAAATAGGCACGTCTTCATGGAAAGTAAACATTTTTGTGGTGTAAGATAGATGATTGATAAGATAAATACCAATTTTTTTCCCCATACAGGGTGTATTCCTAAGGTTGTAGGGACTGTAAAACTCCTAAGGGCTACATAATGAAAATTAGCAAGGTGGCCATTAGCTTGGTGGATGCAGAAGAATCATTTTTGGCAAGACGTTTTGGCATTCTTATGTCAGTACTTCCATCTTGGTATGTGAACAGGAAACTGTAGTTGATGTAGGCCATTGGCAATGTTTGCATCCAACAGCCTTGCAGAATGCCGCAGAGAAGAACAGCGCAGCAGTTTTGTTCCGATTTTTAAATGGGCTTTGACAGGTAGTGTGGAGCTTAATTTACAGGTGAATTTGATTAAAGAGCTCAACGAAAGAGTCTATGTTGAAGTTTGAAGTTTGAATTTGAAGTTGTGGTCTACTAAAATGAAATGGAGGCTCCCAAATTAACACCTCTGGCAATACTTGATTATCTTCTTAGTTTGGGATTGTTTTCTGTGCAGATACTTTGTGAAGTAAAAATGAATAATCAACCCCTTTTGCCAGCATTATCAATGACAAGGTTTTTGTTTGACTGTAATGTTACCAACGCTATCATAAGCTGAAGCGTCTTGTGCTGAGTGGTACACAGGTCAGTTCAGTCATAGTTGGGTGGCGAAAGACTATCTTTGTTCTTTCAGTTCCAATTTCTAACCCCCAAAAGCCTCTTCAGGCCACAGGCTCCAAAGGAGCCATGGAGGG
>NW_010558898.1:27500-66361 GCF_000687285.1 Phaethon lepturus
TAATTAAGGCATATCTGTTCTTGCCAATATTAAGGTATCTCTTATTTCTGAATGGTTTTAACCTATCTCTGTGAGGAATGTTTTTGTTTTGACACTTCTGGAGGGATGAATAAGTTTTGGGTTCTGTCACGTTTCATGGTGGATTACACCACATTTTAACTCTGCACTAAAACTTCATTGGTGGCAGATACTAAGAGGGATGGTGTCCCATTATTACCTAGAAAAATTACTGTAGTTGAAGAAATGAATGGTGCAAATATAAATTGAAAGAATACATCAAAAGTTCTGGTCAGGAGGATTTTTAGTGCAATCTAAGGCAGTTCAGTTCCCAAACTACACATAACGGGATTTTAACACCAAACTTGTTTAACCCTTTTGAAAGTTTTTTGCTACAACAATGAAATTCTAACTCAAATATTAGAAGGAAAGCCCAGAAAAATATTTGTGAGGAGTTGTCTCCAAGTTTACACAAAAACATAACCCTTAGATGTTTCTTCTCCTCAGTGTGACCAGATTGCCCATTTGACCCTGTCAACCAGTAGTTCAAGTACTAAAAATGCAGCAAATCTGTAGTAAGAGAATTCTTCATTTGAGCTACTGCAAAACTTTCTTCTGTTTTTGTGTAGGTGAAGGCCTAGTGGTGCAAGTCCATGAAAATCTTTCTTGAGAGAAAGCTGAGGTGCCTTTGCGCATGTTAGAGCACAGACAGATTCACTGAAATTGCTAAAATTGTTGGTGAAGTACAGTACCCTCCATAGGAGGATGTGAAGGGGTTGGTCCCTTGGAGGAATCCAGTGTGACTGCCATCAGTTCCTGTGCTGTCAGTGTGCTTCAGCCATGTCCCTACTACACCCTGTCCTGGTGGGAAAGGTTGGTTTGCCATTGCTCCCTCAAATGACTGTGCCAACCGAAGTCCCTGATAATGCCAGAGGCGATGGTTTTGCCAATTATGTTGACAGTCAGCTACTACTAGCTGATCTTATGTTGCTGGCTGGCTGCCATCAGAAGACCCTCAGATATTTAAAACATTTGATGGCTAGCAACTTGTGCACCATGTGAAGAGCAAAGAAAGATCTGGATGCGTACCATCTCCTATCTATAGTTCTGCTTTGACTATGGTCTTATGATGCGTATTATTCAGGGAATATTTTCAATAATGCTTACTGATGTAAAGCATTCTCAGCCAGAAGTTTTGCAGAGCATTAGCAGAATGAAGATAAATGTGTGGAGAATCACTAAGTTTGGTTTCATTTATTGTAATAGCTGTGGTTAAAATGTAGATCATAATGCTGTTTTGGATCACAGTCTTTATTCCAAAAATTGCAGTCATCATAGGTGGATTATATCTGCATCTTTTCAAATAGATGACAGAATATATTTCTGCTCTGTTTTTCCCTAAAGAAAAATTGAAAGGTAAGAGGCAGGAGTTTCACATAACATTGCAACGGTTAGTTGTCAAACTATGAATGGAAATTGCCATCATAGGGACTGTGTGTTTACTCTCATACTTCAAAAAAACTGTGGTGAAAGTGTATCCAAGAAGAAAGGAATTTGTTAAAAAAAAAATCAAATAATATCGTAGTAGATGAGCATTGATTCAACATAACTAAAACAGATATTATTTGAAAATAATCCTGGAATACATAGAAGGAAGTATGTCGTTTGGTGAACCGCACTCACCGGAGAAGTACTGCAGGTCATGGTCTATCCAGCGATTCTGTTCTGGAATGCAGTTCTGCTGATCTACAACACCGATCAACGTCCCGTCTGGTATCTGAGCTGCCTTTCCTAAGTTGCACCTTCCCATCATTGTTTATATTAAATTCACAATGTACTCTTGTGCAGTTTTATGATAAAACTTACTATGGTAGTAGTATAGAGTTACTGACTGTTAAGCAGTGACAAGTTTTGGTTGTTCACCCTTTATTAAAATTTTTCAGGATTTATCAGGAAGCTCCACTGCCAAGCATTCAACAGGATCCCTTTTTCGAAACAAATACGTATGACTCCTGTGACTGGGCATGTATCTGTAGTGAGATATCACAGAATCTGTAGCCAGAAAAGAACCAGTACTAGTAAAATTGTTGAAATTATTTCCATTTCATATGAGCAGTTTATACTGCTGTTCACCTTTTCACAACCCCGTACATGACTTTGTTAGGTTGGCCAGTCCCACTGTAGACAGCTTTCAAATGTAATCGAGTGCAAGCCAGTTTGTTATGTACCAAATTCTGCATGGGCTTGCCAGGCTATTGGAGTGGCTCCCGCTAGTACCATCCCGAAAAGGCATGGAAACATGTGTCTCCACAAATGCAGTAGCCTGTGTTCTCAGAGTTGAAATTAGTCTGTTTGCTGAGACGATACTTATTGCATAGTGGTGTAATTTAAGCTACTAATTGGCCAGAATTAGAACCTTAAGACTCGCTGACTTGCAGGGTAGGAGTTTGTGTCTAAACAATCCCTATAGTTATCCTGCTGCATTTGTTCAGATTTTGTCAGGTTCAGAGATTTATTTTGTACATATGATTCATAGGCTGTTTTGTCACAACAGAGCAAGGTGTTGGAAGTTTCCTATCTGTACAAAGTGTTTATCTGGTCTTGTTAGTGTTTTCGTCCTATATATTGCAGGTAATTTTACTACTGTTCAGAATAGTGAAAATTTGGTGAAAAGCTGGTCTTCCTCCATATGCTGTGGAATTACTCAAGATGTGCTTATGAAACTTCTGTCTCTTCCAAATGTGACTCATGCCTGTGGCTCTGAGAAGATGCATTTTAAATAAGTATATCCACTTTGAAAGATATGTTATTGCTGAGTCACTTTTTTAAAAGGCAGTGTTAGTGTGTAAAGGTTAGGTTTCCCCTATTCTCCTTCCCTGTAAAGAACTTCTTTCCTGCATATCTTACCTTTTTGATATAAGATTTCCTTCTGTCAACATTTAATGTCACGTGAGCATCATCAAGCTGGTAATTTCATGTTGGTGGATGTTGCGTGATGGTTACAGAGTGGTCATTGGTTCAGAAAGGATGCAAAACGTTGTAAAGCCATTCACAGTTATGGGAATCAAACAGCAGAGTGGAGACTAAAAGGTTGTGCTTTGTTAGGAAGGCATTAAGTACCTGCTGCTGCTTTGGGATGTGTGGGTGAAGGGGTGGATCTCCAGGAATCTGAAATAAAGAGGTTTCGCCACAGCATTACTTTTTCCTTGCTATCTGCTCTAAGATTGAAGAAATTCTTTTAAACATTGTGGTGCTGAAGGCTAAGTGTAAGAATTGACTCTGTTCACTTCTTTCCTTCTTATACTTAGCTGCTTACTGCTAAGAATTTAATTTTACAGAAACTGAGCCCGTGAATGCATACTTAAGATAGTGCTGTATGCTTTTGACTGTCTTCAAGAGGATCAGTCAATACCAAAAGCACTTGACTGATTCCAAATGTTTGTATGCATTTGCAATAGTGTGTTAAAATTCAGTTCTGGGATGGATTTCATTGCATCATTATCTGCGGATTTTTGCAGCCAGATGTGTTTCCTGTATCTTCCCATACACTATTTAATATATGAGACCATCATTCAGATGATGGTCTGAATATTTCCAGAATGTTTTACAGAATTTTTGTTTCCCGGTTTGATAGTTAAGTCTGGCCCTCGCAGGCATGGCAGAGGAGCTCATGAGAACATTTTGACTGATTTTCTGATGACATTCATAGAATCATAAAATCATGAAATAGTTTGGGTTGGAAGGGACCTTTAAAGGTCATCTAGTCAAACCCTTGCAATGAGCAGGGACATCCTCAAGTAGATCAGGTTGCTCATGTTCATGAGGTAGAGGACAGTGGCTGTTGTGCTGGTAACAGAAAGAGAGACAGACTTTTTTGAGGGTGCTGCAGCTTTCAAAATCAAGTGCGCATCATGTGACTGTGTGTGTATTATTTAAAAGAAAAAGAAGAAACCTAGAACTTCAGCACAGCCTGTCTCTCCCGTATATGAGAAATAAAGCAAACGAATACGGCCTTGAATACACTTTTTAATTTTTCTATGCTGTATTTTGCCAACTTTAGTTCACTCTGTTGACTGTTCAGTCAGACCATTTTTAAATTAAGAGGGAATACATGGTTGAATTATTTATTAAACAAAAGGTGCTTCCATGCATGCAGACTACCTGGGTTTTGCATTTCTTTTACCGCTGGAGTTTGAAGAAAGTGCATTGCTAATAAGTTAAGAGATGGAACAGCCTTCCTTCTAAAATAAGTCTTCCTCTGTCTCTGAGGCAGCCAGTAAGCTAACTTGTGTCTGTCCAGTGACAGAAGAATGCCCAATCTTCATTCGAGTGTCTAATTTTGACCTTACAATGAAGTTGTGTCCTCACTTCGGTAGGCTCCATAGAGACAAAATGTTAATTTCAAGTAGAGAAATGTGCTAGCAAATAATTTAGTCCAGATTATCTCCTAATTTTATAGATGATCCTGGTGGGTTAAAATATGTATTTGCTAGTGTATTAATATGGAGGAACTGTAAACAAGTGGGAGGAGGCTTGCAAAAACTACGGTACGGTGTTACCATCCGCCTGTATGTCCCTCCAGGTTACCAGTTCTCCTTAGAGTGATGATAAATACTTTGTACAACTACTTTTGCTTTGCTGAGTCCCCATTGCTACCTCTGTGTTGGTATTCCAGATTTTGCACAGCCAGTGTTTCTTGTATTTTTGGAGGAACATGGCTCCCGAGTGCCTGATTTTTTCTCGTCCTCTTCCCCAGAAGAAAACAACTGCTGGCTTCTCACTAGACCATCTTGACTTCAAATCACTTTGGCCGATGGTCGCCGGGAAAGCACTTTCAGGCTAGGAAACTCAGAGGGGCCTTCCATCAGCCTGGGAGCTGTAGTCTCCATAGCTTGCTTAAAAATTAGTGGGCTGTTTTACCTGGTATTGAAAGAGGAATTAACTCACTGAATGCGAGGGAATATCTGTCAAAGAGGTTGATATTTCTTGTCACTGATGTGGGACTTGATAACTATCTAGGATTATAGTGATGTAAGAAGCGTGATGAGCTGCAAAAGGGCCAGCCATGGCAGCAAAGAGGTTTTAGAGGAAGGTTGGTGAGACCGGCCAGGACTCTGAAGAGCTCCCAGCCACACCGGTGTGTGGAAGGGTGGTTGCGAGCCTGTAGCTTTCCTGTGGAAGGAAAGCAGTGAGCAGTAGCGAGTGCCTGGGCACACCCTGGCTTTGATAGCTACAGATGGAGACCTAAAAGATTGCAGGGCCACAGTCCAACACCAGCACATGTAAAATAAGGCTCAGGATTTAGATAACTCTGTTCCAGCATACTGACGTGCGTGGCCACAGTCCAACTCCAACACATGCAAAATTAGTTTCAGGATCATTCCAGCATACTGAATCCTATGCCTAAACCAGTTATTGCCACAAGCTCAGCTAAATCAGAGGAGAGTGTTCAAAATAGTATTTTTTTTTCTTTTTTTACCAGGATAGTTCAGATAAGAAATTTTATATTTTCCTAGTAGAAAAGGGAAAAAGCAGATTATATCAGCTCCATATGCAGCATTTCATATTTTTATAGTCCACAAATAGCATGTTACAGTATCAGATACGTGTACTTTAATGCTATCTTACAAAACGTGGATACAGGTTGACCTAGTAATGTACTTTTTGAGATACATCATTAATATAAAAAAATTAATGATCCCATTCATATGATATCATGTTTAAAGACTTCATGGTCTCAGTATGCCCATGATACACTGTTAAACCAATGAGGAAAAAAAACAGTTAAAGGATCCCTTCTCAAGATTAGAAGTAATGAATTTAATCAATATTTTTCCATTATAGCAAAACTTTTGCAATTAGCATATTTTATTTATAGGAAAAGGGTGCTAGTAAAATAGATTCAGCAGTTCGGAGTTGCTCATAAGTATTTCTTCAAGTACAGCTCATTTTTTGTGAAATGAGGAAAGAAGTTGGAAATTATACTTAAGTGGCATGTACCAAAGAAGTTAAATGGGAGAAAAATTATTTACAGAGGTATTTGTACTAGCTCAAAGCAGTCATTAAGTTTGAAGGCAGCACTGGAAAGTAAAAAATAAGAAAATACAGATACTGGAAAGGTCTATACTATCACAGTCTGTCCAAATGTAATACACACCATGACGTTATTCACTTTTTGGAGACTCTGTCAGCACCTCTGTAATCAGTAATCTGTAAATGGAATGACAGTCTTTAATTCTTTCTCATTTTGTTGAGGGGGAAATTAAGAATTTAGCTACCTGTACAGTTGTTCTTGTATGACTGATTCTATTGTTGGGTTCTGTCTTACTGGCACCTACAGAAAGATGTTCCTGTGACATTTTAAATAGTTTACATTTTTCTATATTAGAATGAATTTTTATAAAATCTATTGTCATGCTACCAGCATTTCTATGCTGATTTTGCCACCCTATGATGAGATAATAATAATGAAAAGGGGTTTTCTTAAACAATATTGTGCAAAAACTTCTCTAGTGATACCTGGTGCCCTAAGACCTACTTGCAATTTAGGTTGCAAGTCTGTGGTTCTGATTGGAAAAAATAATTTGTTTGTGTTTTGGAGTTGTTTTAAGACCAGCAACTCAGCGTGAAACTTGGCCACCGTGATTATTAAATATTTCCATACAACTACTCAAAAGGTTTTAAGAGATACTAATGGATTTTGAAAACTGTGTGCAGTTGGGTGTTAATCTGTGCCTTTGAAAATCTCACAGTCTGTGTTGTTGGGCACATGGGAAGAACCTAAAGAAAATAGGTTCAATACCACTCTTTTCCACCCAGATTCACCATTTTTCCTACAGTTTATTGACACCACCTTGGATTTTCTTTGGTACAGTGTAGCCTGTACACTGTACCACATGGTTCTGTTGGTCTAACGTGTAGTTCAGGAGCAAGATAGAGGTCAAAATGAAGTACACCTTACCTGTTTGGTTCATAGGTATGGAGAGATGCTAACATGTGGAAGAAGCAGGGTAAGTATGGAAGCAAGAAGGCAATATATTCATTCACAGAAGTCCAGTTAATGGTTATTTTAGTTGATTAGCTAGCAACTTCGTTTTCTCCCTTATGAAATTGCCTCCACAGATCCTTGCTTCTGGAGCTTAATCAGCAGTAGCAATCCATCCCAGGAGTGGGAGATCAGGAGTACTTAATTAAAGAGGGACTGTAAGGCAACTCTCCCAAATTGGATATCTGATCTAGCCTTGGCATCAGGAGAGCAATGCTAGGTAAAAGTGTTTATCAAGCTCCATGTAGCCACTCTGCAAATCTCAGAGATGGGAATATGAAGCAGACAGCATGTAGAGGCTGCTATAACCTGAGTAGTATGGGCTTCAAGACCATCTGGTACCTGAACACCTGCCTACAAATAACACATACAAATCCAAAAGATGGTCCAGTTGGATAGCTTCTCTGCTTAGATTCCCCACTGGAATTTTCTCCAAAAGCAGTAAACAGTCTGTATGAAGTGTGGAAAGGCCTTGTCCTCTCTGATCAGTAATCAAGTGCCCATTTCAAGTTTAGGTGACAGGATCAAAGCTAACACAGGTGAGTCAAGGGTTTGGGTGAGACAGGCTTACATGAGAATCACAGACTGCTGTTGGCATGAGCCAACAGATTGAGGTAACAATCCAGAATATTCTAAGTTTGTTTTAAGAAAAGAAGGAGAAAACCACGGAAAGTATGTCATACGCAAGGTTTGGGAGCTAACATTGCTATCAGAAGTATAAATGGACGTCACGGTAAATTTTGAAGATAGATGACAAAGAACATTGGCAAAATACCAAGGAAAGGTCCATGAGTACCTATTTAAGCCCAGCATAGCTGATCCAAAGAGTAAGTATCTGCTTTGCTTGTGAAGATACATGTTTTATACAGAGAAGGACAATAAGGTCTTCTGACAGCTTAGATGTTCCCTTCTGAAGAAACCAAGAACAAGCAGAAGCTTATCACTGAGAGCAACTAGTATTGCATTCAAGATAAATGACAAAGTCCATCCTCTTCTAATGCATCGACTTTTCCTGTGGAAAGATTATACAAGTCTAGTGGAATTTCATGAATTTCATCTGCCATACTCAGTGATTTAGGATCTGGAGTGCTTTGATCTATACAGTCAAATTAGGGAAGTGGGATTTCAAAGCCATGATTTTGGAGTAGCAGAACTGAAAAGCCAGTGAAGGAGTTGAATGGTGGAAGAATCTTGCATGTGAAGGACTTAGGAAAGAAGATCAGGATTTTGAAACAAACCAGCAAAAATTATGTTAGAGGGAATGATGTGTGATCCATGGTCATATTCTGCAAGCTCAGCTCTCATTAGGTAGCTAGAGGTTCCAGGATCTGGTGGTGATGCCATAAAAGTGAAGCCAAAACCAAGCACTCTTACGGCCATGCTTTGTGTATTCCTGATGTTTGTTGATTTCATTGAAGGACCGTGCAGAGGTCTCACTGCATAAAATGCAACTTAAACCTTTTATTTATACCATTTGTGTGTGTCTGTGATTTTAGAATGGCTTAAAAATCATGAACATTAGAAGAGAATGACAAAGTTTGAATGAATGCCCGCGTGTGCATATATTAAAAATAATTACTCAGCACTCTTTTCAGTTTCATTTTGATTCCATTTTATAAAAAATAATATTTCAATAATATACTAAGGCCCTGCTTCAAATTTAAATGTTGACATTTCATTGAATTCAGTAGGGCTGGAGAAGTATACAGTAACGAAATTAAAGTTTTAAGCTTGCTTTCTTCCCATGCTGAACTAAGAATATGTGTGATGGTTTGCAGAATAATAATATTTAACTGTAATCTTCTTGGGGCATGGACTGCATTTCATTGATTCTGTACAACTGAACTGAGTATCACTAATTAATAAAACAATAAACACAGAAAATGAACTATTTTGTGTTTTGTTAACAATTTGCATTTCATCCAGTATTTCATTTTAAATAAGTATAAAATCATAGCCTCAAATGGTAAGATGTAATTGCTGATCATGTATCTCTTTGTTCCAGACACTTTTATAAAAGTGTATGTATTATGTATGATGTGACCTTCAAATGTCATGAATGCGTTGTGCAATAAACTGTCAATATTTGTGGCTATAAGGTACTAGATGACTTTTACAATAATTGGAACAGCTTTATTAAAAGCTTGGATCACTCAGCTGGTTAAAGAGAAAGACACAGGCCAGTGTTCATCTGGGAGTTTCCTTGTGCCAACTGTTAAATGAAAGATATTGTAAGGTGCTTAAGATGTCTTCTTTCTTTAAAAAAAAAGATACAGTTAAAAAGGTCTCATGCAAAAAACATTCTCTCCTAAGAATCATTTTTTCAATATGCTTAATTTTCAGTCCAA
Organism: Phaethon lepturus; assembly: GCF_000687285.1. Lineage (NCBI taxonomy): Eukaryota > Metazoa > Chordata > Aves > Phaethontiformes > Phaethontidae > Phaethon > Phaethon lepturus. The sequence continues at coordinate 36,891 of NW_010558898.1, forward strand.
ACTGAGCTCGGTAAGTTAATGGCAAGTAAACAACCCTGTTTTTTAAGTACTACATTTGATTTTCCGTGTCTTTTGGTCACAACGATTCTTCAAACAAATCAGGCAGCTAAAACGATGCACTCAGAAACTGTGTTTGAACTTTGATTATCTTAAAAGGTTTTAAAGATTTAGAACAATTTGAAAAGTAAGACTGCTAAGAACTCCAAAACAAAAACTCTGTAGGGGATTTGATTAAAATGAAAAAAGAGGATAAGAAACATTCTGTGATAAACAAAAGCTTAATTTTGGTTGAGTGTCTATTGATGTCTCTTTGTGCTGTATATACAGCCTTTTACATGTTTCTCAGCATGTGTACCACAGTGAGAAGTATTAAGATACAACCAAAATGTGCATGTATGCAGTATCATCGTGCAAAGTATTTTGCACCCATGGGGTGTGAAAACCACAAGTCTTCAAGTGTGTCACATGCTGCAGGTGTGGGCTTAAGGTGTATGTACCGGTTACTGAGGAATTGCTTAGAATATTTGGGCTCCCCTTTTGCTTGAAATAATACCGAGAGAGCTCCCCTGCAGCCCGACGTATCGGCTACGACTGCCATTTGCCCCCTTCTAAATGTTACAAGCCTTACCTTTTATAAATGGTTGTGAGCATTTTACTCCCGTTTAATTTAGATTGTATTTTAAATTTAAATCTGCCAATGCCCTAATCGGTAGCAAAGGCAGGGCAGCTTGTGCCTTTTCTTTGCCTATGTGGTTCAGGGAGCCAAGTGGGAAGTCTGATGTCAGAAGCCGTATCTTTTTATTTACCAGTGGAACCTTCAGTATAATCTTTATTTCTAATAATACAAACAATGTGAATGCTGCTTTCTCACTAGTAGGCCTCCTTTCCAATTCTCTTCTAAAATAGCTCTCTGTTTAAACAAATTCTCTGCCAATCCATATTAATGCCTAACAGTTTAAGATTCCCATATATGGTCATTATAAAACCTAAATCCTTGATGAAACAATGGAGACAGCAAGTTGTTCCTGACCTAAGACATTAGTAACTCTTTCCGGAGGCCTAAAATATAACTGTAATATTTAGTAATATTAGACTTTTTCATTTTAAGCCATGAACTTCACTAGCAGAAAAGCGTAGTGGCATCTGCTAATAGGATTCTAATTTCAAATTGTGAGCACTGGGCCAGATTCTGCCCTCATTTACATTGAAGCATACTAATTGGAGCTACTTCAGGTAGCTAGAAAAATATGGTTAATTATATCCCTAATTATACTCCTATTTTTCTCTATTTTCAGTATTATTAAAACTTCCTCCAAGGAATAGGCAAGAAAGGTAAACTATGTTTTCCCAGAAATTTTGCATATCCTATAGTGTTTCCCATGCAATGAGGTGGCCGAGTCCAGGCATCCTTGCATAAAGGTGGCAGCAGGGACAGGATTAACACACTGAATATCTTCTAACTCTCTTCTTGACATTAGATTCAGAGTATAATTTTTCCTGCCACAGGATGGGCTACTCTGGGTGGTTTATAGATGATCAAAAAGTAACAGTGGTCACTACCACTTCTCATTGCACCATATTTCATTAACTTGTACAGGCAGTTCTAAAGAACTACAAATATTTTGAATTTCAGAAATATATGAAAATCTAGCATCATAAGCAGCTTTAAAGGCTTCTGGCCACATTTTCAAAGGCTTCTTTAATAATGTCTGAAAAATGTGCAAGAGCAAACACATACTTGTAAGTGTGATTACCTATTTTGTGAGTTGATTACCTTTTCCATATGATTGCCCGTTTTTGGCTAATTTGGCAATCCTTGTGTTGACAAATTCCAACTGACTTCACTGATAATTTAGTCTGCATGAGGACTGCAATTTAGCTCCTTTGAACATGAAAGTACCTCTTTGTGAATCCCTGCGCTTTCACATACACGCAGCGAATAAATACTCCTGTAAAATTTACGGGACATGTATGTAGACGGCTCCTTTGAAAATTTGGTTGCTAACATGACTGAAGCCGGTGCTGCTACCTAACCAACTGAAAACAGGTTTCTTTTTAGAAAAGCCACCAGTCCTTTTCCAATCGTTTATACTCATCCTAGACAGGTAGACCAGTTGTACAGAATGTATACAGGAATTTCAAATAATTATTTTTCTTTTGTTCTTCACATGACTGCCTAGATAGCGTCTGCTTTGAGTACACCGATGCACTATCCAGCCAAGTTTGTCTTCGTTTTCTAGAAATATCCACTGAAGTTGGCGTTGTGCTTCTGTAGTGTCCCTACCCGTGTGCCAAGGGTACTGCCAGCCGTGGCAGCGACTCGTTTCTGGGTCAATCATTTCTGGTATCTAGTTAAGATACCTGCTGTGAAAAACGATTCACTCGTGTGTTTCTCAGTTTCTTTTAACCTGCTACTGTAGAAGTGTTCCTGGCTCGAAACCGTTTATCGGGATTAACTGGTTCTGTGGAAATCTCCACTCCAGGTACTGCGGGCACGTGAAAGCAGCCTGCAGCACGGCGCCGGTCATCTCCAGGCTAGGCAAGGGGTGTGGGCTCTTTGTCCCTCCTCTCCTGAGAAGTGGGCATCTGCCTGGAGAAGGGCTAGTCCTTCAAATACTGATCTTACGGATTGCTTCATTTTAATTTCAGTCTGTGTGGCAAATAGATTTGCTCACATTTTGGTCAAATTGGCTCTTTGGTTATGCAGCTAATTGCCACCTTCTGATATGGATGTTAAAGTGGACTTTCCTTCCTTGCATTTGTCCCATGAGAACATGCGCGCAGCCAGTTATTAAGTGTAGCTGAGGCATGGTACACAGGAGATGTCCCTGTCACGCCACCCGAGGAGCGGCTTCGTGGCTGAATTCCTGCGTGTCCTGTGCCACGGGGCGGTATCTGCCTGCCCAGCAGGTACAGCGTACGCAGCAGCTGGAGGTCTCACAGCTGTTACCTTCTCCTTATACTGACACTAAGGCCGGTTTCATATACAGAACTGAGTGTTGCTTTTTGCACTTCTGCCTGTGACTTTTGCTGTGAACAGATGCTTTCAAAGGGAAAGGAAAGCTCAGTGAAAGTAAGTTCAGAGACAAGACTTGGAAGACTTACATCTAGCATGTACAACTATACAATATTTTATATGCTGTTCTGTTATTTCCTGCACTCGAATCAGGAAAGGTAGGGATGGGCAGGAAGACATTCAGGACGTAGACCTGCCTGTAACGGAAGTAGATAGTAAAAAAAGCAGTCCAATCTCACGTGCATCAAGTGCACATCATGTAGACCACATAGCTCAGTGAACCACAATGGCTGAAAGATAAATAACTGTTCTCTTTCCTTCCTGATCTTTTATCCTCAGAATTGAGCAGCCCAAAAACCATAGCTCAAATCCTGAGTAAATCATAAATTAAATTAATTTGCTGGGGCTAATCTTAGTTCTGCAGGTCTGTAAAACATTACTACAGTTTTGCACAATTTAACAGAATTGAGAGTCTCAACCTAGGAAGGGAGTGACAATAGCAGGAGAGAGGGGACGTCGGAAGTGTAGAATACATGGTTATTGGTAGAGCTGAAGATTTTTCATTCCCCCCATACGCAGTTGTTGACATAGTCTGTATTCATCAGTTTGCTGCTTAACTTCTTCCTTGCTAATCTCTTCTCCTTTTTCTGTGTCACTTTTTTCCTCCTTCACTTTCCATAGATTGCTTTAAGAGACTCCGTATTAAAAAAAAACTTGGTAGCAGAGTCAGTGAGACTTAAATGTCTTTCAAAGTTAAGCACATTTTAAACTTAAGTGCCTTGACAAATAGCTACAGTTTGCCGAAATGAGGCCCTAGTAAGAAGTTGGAGTAGCGTTTGATGGGGACAGTCGGCAGCCTTGAACGTATCTTTTCATTGTTTGCAATAAAAGAACTTAGATGTAAAGCTGCTCATTCAGGTAGTCATGGCCTCCAGCGCTTCGGTGGGCTTTGTAGGCAGAGGAATTCAAAAGAAAACCCCTCAGCCCAGCTTTAAAGTCTTAGGAATGCTTTCACTGTGGGAAGAGAAATTCTTCAAGGTAAGGCCCCTGTTGGAGCAAAGCCTTTGGAGCTACCTACTGTATGTCTACTTAAATCTAAAAGAAAACTCTTCAGACCACCCACATCTTTCTTTGCTTCATTGTTGTTTTCAGTTTGCTTTTTCAGAGGGATTAGTGCTAGAGTAAACTCTATCGTCTCGCTGCCTTGAAAAAATTCAATTTTGTGTAAAGTGAAAATTAGACTCTTAAATCTGCAAAGTGAGCTGTTTATCTTACAAATTTATTCTTTTTTATTGGGCCACACATATTCTAGATAGAAAGATAAAAGGCAAATGGATAACAGGCCATCATTTAGAGTGACATATAGCAAAACATAACTAGTAGACTTATTCGGTAAATTCCTCCTGAGTGGCTTGTTAGCTTTATCTATATATTTATCTATAATGCTCATATAGTATTTATTGAAAACCAAAATAAAATCCTGCAGTTTATCATCATGCATTCTGTATTTTGCACTTCAGAAAAATCTTTTTGCACTCGGGAATTCATTTTTTCCCAAAGCAGTTTAAGACATGGTTATATACAACTTTTGAGGAGAAAAAAAGGGGAAAATCTAAACTCTTTAGGGAGATTGGAATTATAAACTAGCACCTATATATGTTTTTCTGGACTCCTAAAGACAAAATAAATTCCTGCAGTATGTTACTTTACATCCTTGTGAATAATTCAAAACGACGGTTACTAGCTTTCTACGTTAAACATTGTGCTTTAACTCTGCAGTCTAGGAACAATCAGAAAATGTTAAACAAGAATGTGATGTGAAAAATATCAGATTTTGCCTTCTGAAAACTAGCAATAGCTTGGTTACATACAGGACTAAGATAAGCATTTTAACATATATATATATATAGGTATATATATTTTTTGTCCCTCTATCACACCCTTCTTTCAGCTTTAAGCAAAATATTTTAGAGGGGCCATTTTATAAGAAATAATGAAGTGCCTGTTAATGTTACCTTTTCCAGAAACGTGGTATTTGGGTCTCTGCTACTGTGTGAGTAGTTTTTATTAGAGCTAAATGTTTAAGTCTTTCTTGTGTCCCGTCACTTCCATTTAAAAGGCAATGCTGTGTAAACTGCACTATGTTTCCTGACAGCTTGAGTTACGTATCAAGTGGGTAAAGACAGAACATTTTTAGTCAGTAGTTTATGGTTGAAATAATCAAGACTCAGCATGCAGATTTTAACTATATGCTCCCCACCTCAGTGTAACCCAGGTAGCTCAGCTTTGTATAGGGGTGTGATGATGTGTCCGTGTGTATTGCCTCTCTGCGGTGTGCCAGTAGTGTAAAATCTGGTTCAGAATTTCAGCATTTGCCATGGTACTTTATGGTGAAATCGTGAATTGATACATAAATGTGATATTACATGACCGTCTAAGTACAAGATGATAGATGAGTCCTGTGTGATTTGAATAATTTTTTAAAAATGCCTTACATTTTTGCAATTTTTATGTCAGTCTTTTGTAAGTTATTTTGTTCATGGCCTGCTTGGATAACAGCAGCTTCTTCAAGCTGAGAATGACTGTTTCTTTATATCAGGAGAGCAAAGAGATGTCCTGGAGTCTCACCCATTGCATTACGATGCAAAGAGTAAGTGTAGCTGTGAATGCTGAAGGACAAAACCCAGGAGCTGCGGGTGAGAGGGAGAAGGCATTCCCTCTCATCTGACCAATTTTTTCATTGCCCTTCCCATGGTATTAGGTCACTTGCTAGGTTGGGTGTTGTAACTCTGGGGCTGAAATGTTGCAGAAGGAAGTTGAGCTTTGTGTGTCAACATCACCATTGCTGTTGGACCCTCCCGTCACTGCAATTCTGTTGTTTTGGGAGGTTCAATATACTGACGCAAACTTTCTCCCTCTAAAATCATACAGATTTTCACAATACTTATAAATGTAATTGATTCAACAAAACAACAATCTAAAACTTTTTGGGGAAAAATTAATAGGAACTAAGCAAAAGAAGAAATCAAACCAGCTGCTGACACAGCTGTTTCTTTTCTTGTACAATTCAGTTCAATCTAAAGGTACCATATGCTGCTTAAAATGATGATAGGAAAGATGAAATAATTTAAGACAATAACGAGAAAATACATGAATTGTCAGCATTCTGTCAGATTTAAAGAATGAAATAGACAGGTGTAGTATTGGCATGTTTAACTTTGTGTTGTGTTAGCAGTTCTAGTGAGAACAACTTCTGACGTGCCGAAGTGATGTGAGAACGTTTCTGTGTTGCAGACATTGGAGAAGAAGCTGGGAGATCTGTAGGAGTCCAGCAGCCAGCTTTACTGAGGGACAGGAGCCTTGGTTCTGCCATGAAAGACTGCCCATATTGTGGAAAAACTTTCAGAACATCACATCACTTAAAGGTCCACTTGAGAATACATACAGGTGAGAGGAAACAAGTGAGCGGAGCACTGTTGACACATGCCGGGGGGGGGGTTAACCTAATATGTGGCTAGGAGCCTTAATTCCCAGTGTAGATTTGGACTCATTAGTTGGAGAAAGTCTTTTGAGAAAGATATATGACAGTCTTAAATAAAAGCACAAGGAATGTGTTGTTGGATAAAGACCACTTTAATAGAATCATCTTTTCCCAGTTGAGGTTATTTCTGTCTCCTTCCCTGCTTCATCACTGTTTCCTTCAATTACCCTTGTCCTTCAGTAGGCATAAGCCTATTGGTTTCAGACTTAGTTATACTAACCGCTTCAAAGGCCTTCCTTAGCATCTGCTTAGGGATTCTGTATGTTTTTCTCAGAGTTACTATTTTTGTTCCATTTAGCATGCTCATTTTTAACCTCTCACTGTTCATTTGAATACATCAGCTCCATGGATCTGCTTTTTTTTTAAATAGAACTCACACGACTTAGTACTCGTAAGTAGTAAAACTTACCGTGTTTTGCACCATGCTAAAACTTACAGTGTTCTATTTTAATAACAATCACAGCATTTCTATCCTACAGAGAGAGATCCTACTGTTCTGGATTCTCACTTTATTTTGGTATGTCACCCATTGGGTGGACTGCTCTCGATACTAGTAAACTATAACCGCTCCATTTAAATTATAATACCTTGTTTGCTTAAAGGTACATACGTGCATGGTAAGGTTCATCTAGAGACACAGTGTATGTTTAAGATGACTTACTCTATCCATAATTAAAATGTGACATACAACGCTGATGTCCTCAAGTCCTGTTGAAATTCTGTATATGGCAAATACGTTTTCTTCCAAGCCTTAGGTATCATAGAAGGCTTTTGGGAGAATGTACAAAACTGGAGATTCAGGATATTTCTCTTTGTAAACGCACATAGTGGGCACTGTAATTGTGGAGTAATTTTCTTTTTAAACCATTTTAAATGAATTTCAGGACTTTACTGCTGTTTTTCTAATTGATAGGTAAAGTAAATTGCATGAAGAAATACTTCCCAGTTGTACCTCCTTCTTGAAAAACTTCACTGTTAATTTTTATTTCACTGAAGTACCAGATAAGCAGCATTTTTCTCCCTTCCCAAAATCAGCAGTCATGTTTCTCCTACATGCTAGCACAGATGTAATGTGTGATGTTGGGTTGGCAAATGTGAGGCCTGATTTTGAAAAATTGAAAATGAGGCTGAAAATTATTTAAAGAAAAATATTTCATTGTTGAGGTCGGAAAGTTTGTTCACTCTATTTTTCTTCTTTCTTTGGATTGTGGAGTAGGAGTACACTGCACTGGTTTGATCTGAATTTTAAAATTTGGCACCCTAGTGTAGTTGTTGTAGTTGTCTGCTGGATTACAAACCATTTAGGGCAGGACTATTCTTTTCCGTGTGTTGGACTTTGGAGGAAAAAAAAAAGAAGAAACACACTGAAAACCCTACTTGTGTGATCTCTAATGTAGTAAAAGTAAATAAATGGTAGTTATTTCATTGGAAAATAATCTTGTAACTGTAAGTTTTAAACAATTAGACACTTTCACTAAGGGAGATGCGAAGAAAAATTCTTTAAAATAACCTGAGGATACCCGTCTCTCCCTTTTGCTTTTTTATATAGTGGCCATTTTGTTATTGTTTTAAAGATGGCAGTGATTACACATTCGGTATTTGTGGCTTAGAACTAATGGAAAGTAAATTAGTTGCAATGGAAATATTCCATACAACTTGCATATTAAAACTGACTAAATAAAATTAAAACAAGAAAAAATAAACCATGTGTAAAATAACAAAAAAAAAAGCCCAACAAAACATCATGCAGACTGTTGAAACAGCATTTGCAATGTATTTTAAAATCATTATAATTTTAAAATAGATAAAGATCAATTTCCGTTAGGTTGAGAACAAAGTATTTGTAAATAATGACAACAGTATGTTTAAATGGAGCAATGTTTTACATGTTGGAAATAATCCTAATAAATATTATAAAAATGTAAATTGGCAGATTATTAGAGTTATTAAATAAGAATTAAGTTGCTTTGCAGTAAATGGAAATGATGTAATAGATACCAGTTATTAAACAAATACTGGTTAGTTCATACTTATCAGGGACAGTTTCCTGCCTTTTATGTCACACTCTGTCTTTATTATATGCCTGGATCATATAAGTGACTGATAAAAAACACTTTACTGTGTTTCTCCACTACATTAACTCAATTACTGTTCTTGTTCTCACAGCACCTGTTTGTTAGAGATGAGCTCAAGCAGTTCAGCAGAAGTCAGGTTCCTTCGAACATCTGTGTTTTTGGAGGCACGCGAGTAGGTTGGTTTGGTATGCATGCCAAGACAAGGCCCAGCGTCTGATCCGGCCAGGAGGTGCTTCTGTGGCAGTTGGCCCAAAAAAGCTAGAAGAGCCGTTTAATCCTCCGCGAGAGGAGGAAGCTGTGCTCTGTTTTAGAAGAATTAGCTAGTGGCTTGAGTTGCTGCTTTTTTCCCTCGGATGTTTCATGGTTGCAACCTTCTCCACACTGAGTCTCAGTTTCTGTGTAGTTTGCTGTTATATAATAAGCTTCTGAAAGAAAAAAAAAATATCAAGGTTTTATTTAGCACACTCAGTTCAGTTCCAACACACAACTGTAGAGGCTTTTTCTTCTTATCTAATTCAATGATATTCATCCAGGAAGAGCTTTAAGGGGAAGATAGTAAGATATGATTTCTGATTGTTCCCATATGATAAGAAGAAAAGGACATAATTATGTGAAATCGGTTTCTCCTCTTCCTTGCTCTAAAAACAGTTGGAGGACGAGACGGTTCCTTAGTACGACCCCGAGAGAAGAGAGGAAGGACTTTCAGGTCAAAATACTCCAGAGCCTCGGGGCTTAGAGAGGACAGACAGAACTCTTGTAGTCCTCTTAGATGACTCTTTATGTTGACCAGTGAGTACAGGTGGGCTTTATGATCCTGCTTCTTCAAAGCTACCTACTGCAACCCACACAAACTCACTGCGTGAAGAGAGGCAGGAACAAGGGTAAAGCATGTATATGCACTGGTAGTGCACAGGAGACATGTGGGTGCACTGGCCCCTTTGTGATTCAGCTAAAATCAGCAATCAAAATAATATACAATACGTAGGAGACAGTTATAACACAGAAGGCTTGGAAATGCTCGGAGTTTGTGAAAAAGAAAGCCACCTCAGTATCTCAGACCCATAATGTGCCGTATGCAGATGATTCCAGAGTTTACATTTTTCCCCCCTGGGGGCAGTAATTTAAGGTTCCTTCATTCCTTATGCTCAGCTCCAAGGAACTGAGCACCTTTATGCTCTTGAGCACTCTCAGTTCCTACTGAAATCAAATAAATGGGTGTGTTTTTTACTTTACATGCCTAGGCCTTTGGACTGCACAGAAACTGTTGAGTGTAACACGTTAAGATTTCTTATGGTCTACCTTTGACAGGCGACACATTATGTTGGGGCTGGTTTCAGATGAGCTCTCTTTGCACCTTGCGTTAGCATTCAGAAGCTACTGCAGATTAGACCAGTTTGGGTTTGTGTGCTCATTAGGTGAAAAAAGAATAATGTGCATGAGCAAAGTAGAGCCCTGAAGAAGGTTTGGGTTGTGCTAAACAGAAGAAACCTAAGAGAGGGGTAGGAAGAAAAAACTTGGCAGGGCTGCGTCCGTTGACTGAGAGTACGTTACGATACGTATGATGTACATCTCACGTGTATTAGATGTATTATATACATTGACAGTGTTGCTGCATTTTCCCTTGGAAATGTGACTAACCGATTTTAAAACTTGCTTAGATGTACTGATGAAATACAGTAAAAATGGTGCTGTTTTAAATGAATTCAATTCACATTTTCTTCCTAAAAAAAGACTGCCTGTTGCCATTCTCTGAAGGCGCTTGTAGTGGGATGAGCAATATGAATAATTAAGGAAAATGGGTATGTGTGCTCCAAGAGGAGACAATTTTGGTATTGAACATTCTTTATTCTTACATTTCTAAGATGAACTAAAAGGACTTTTCATTTCTCTGGATTTCTCCAGATTTCCCATCCTTAACATTGTACAGCATGCCTTTTCTCCCGTCTTAATGACATCCCAAACTTTTGTTGAAAATAATTGATTGAATTTAAATTTCCTTAAAAGTTTAAGAGGTAATGTTACAGTATAAATTTCCTACCAAACACTAAGTAGGGAAATATCCATTAGTGAAATTAACTACAGTTTCTAGGTAGCTAACAATGTGCAGTATACAGTAGGGCATGGCTAATGAACACTGCAGTGGGTGATATTTCATTATACAAATTAATGCTCACATTTTAATGGGAAAGTCACATAATGAATCTCAGCTTCAGTGACAGCAATTAGAGACACAGATTGTCCCCTTCTGGACAAGGCACTGTTTAGCAATAAGCAGCTGTGTAAAAAGTCTTCAGGTTTACTACATATATATATGCTTTGGGGGAATTAGTGTGCAGTTTATATTAATGTACTGAATCTTCCCTGCAAAGGAACAACCATATTTATCTCTCTGCGTTTTAACTAAGTAAAGACGTGTAAAAAGACTAAATAAATATTGCAGATGAGATATAAATAAAGGGAAATATTCAATTATAAAACTTTATAAAAATTAAAATACTTTATTGTAATAACTAGTGCACAATTGAAAAATCTTTAATAAACTGAGTCAAAAGCATTAAAAGTCTGTCCTTTTACAGGGTAGGGGTAGTTTCATCGTATATAATAGAGAAAAATCACTAGTAAAAGAAAGTAGTAAAGAGAAGTAGTTAACTAGTATTTCTGACAAACAGATTAATTGTGTGGTGAAACATGTGCAGGATCCAAAAATAATCCTACAGAACCTTTGATATTCCATTTGGTTTAAAAAGTGTGAAGTGAATGATTAGAATTATAAAAGAAATTACCGTGTAAGAATAGGCATAATAATGAACTAATTAAACCATACAGCAATTCATTTCTAAAATATCTACTGCACAATGGATAAAATAGGTTATCAATAACTGTTTCAATGGTAAAATAAAAAATGTTGGGAAATGTTTTCAATATTTTCATTAAGCAGTATTCTCTGGAATTACAAGATGTTGGATTTCATTTGCTTTGCATGACAGACAACGGTAGCTTGGTTAGAAACCTAAAGGATCAAATTGCAAGTCACATTGACCCCGGGTGGCTGCCAAACCCCACCACTGCCTGCCGAAGGGTGAGGTGCCGGGGCTCTTGCGCTGAGGCACAGCCCGCACTGTCCTGTGAGCAGAGGGGCATACTCCACAAACTAACTCCTTCAGAAATCTTATTTAAAAAGGAGGAGGGGCATGCAGTGGGGAAGTGGAGTGTAGGGTGCAGTACAGATTTTTAAGGAGTATGCAAAATGAATAAAGAAGCCCACAGCACTAGTTATAAATAGATATTTAAGAAGTACGGATGTTTGATAAGGGAAACTAAAAGTAATATTAAAAATATGTATGTGGCTATTAGGGTTATGGAGAACAGGGTAAAGTTCTGTAGATCTGGCAGGTTAACAACTGTTATCTTGATAATACTGGACAAGAATGGATAAAAAATTATCAACCACAGTAAAGACTAAAGACTCTTCTGCTCTGTTCTCTGAAAGAAGATGATGGTTTTTGTAAGTATTTTCCAATTATACAGTTCTGCCATTAAGTAATGAGTCTGTTATGCTGTAACCCACTACATTTTAATATTTTTTAGGATGAATGAGACTGTATAACTTAAAAAGTCTTTAAAACCCTGGCTGAAGAGCTCTCCAAATCATTAAAGTTCATTTAAAAAAACAAGTCTTGGAACACGGATCAAGTTCCAGAGCACTTGTACTAGTAAAAAAGTTCTAGCTATTTTAGTATTTCCAAAAAGAAAGAATATTAGGAACTTGAAATTATAAATGGGCTACCCTGACATAAGTTTTGGGTAAAATTACAGAATGAATTTGTTAACTAATTAAGAATTGGTAGCCTAGATAATTCAATTTTATTTTATGAAAGTAAGTTTTATCAAGTTTCTCACTTTCTGTCAAGGCTTATGAAAGGAACTTGTTCTATGTGACAATCCCCGCCCCAGTAAAACCCAGTATACGGAGATGAAGTGGCACATAAAGTGGCAGTGCTTTCAGCTCCATCTATTTGGTATTTCAACATTATTTGGAAGAGTATATAAAGTCACTGTTGATAAAATCACTGTTGATTTACCGATGGCACAAAAATGGTAAGGTGCTAAAAATCATGGGGAGGCACTGATTAGTCACTTAGTCAAGTGGACTGTTTTCAACAATAGGAATTTTAAATCAGCAAAATGTAAAGGAACAAATACTAGAGGTGTTGATGAACTGGGCCTAGGACTATGATAGAGAAGCAACAGAATATGAGCTGTGAGTCGATGGCTAACAGCTATGAATGTAAACACAGGCTTGGAATGTATAAGAATAATATCAAGTTGAAATTTTATCAAAGCTTTAGTGAGTACCCCTAATTTAAAAGGACATTGAAAAATTTGGAAGGATGTTCCACTCAAGAGTGAGTGAAGGTAAAGAGGTGCAAGTACCTTCCTTAGGGAATAGATTATTTTATTTAAAAAAATCTGTTTGATCTAGCAGCGGAAAATGTAGCAATGTTTAGTAGTAGTAAGCAGACTCTGGATGAATTTAAGCTAGAAATGAGGAACACATTTTGACTAGTGAAAATACTTAACCAGTCAAACAATTTACCTAGGGATATGCTGGATTCCTCTTCATTGCTGTGGTTGAAATGGAATATGTTTAAATTAAAACAAGTGTGTTTCTTTCAAATTGTAGTTATGATTTGATGCAGGAATTATCATGTGAGGGTCTTTGGCCTATGTTGTACAGCAGATCAGACTAGATGATCATAATTGTCCCTTCTGGCCTTCAAATCTGTAAATCTATTTATAATATAGCTGTGGTCTCCTTGCACAGCCCGTAGCAAATAATTCCTGTGACTAGTGTGATCAGATTGCGTTCTGAGCAGGACTGGTGGTAGCTTGCACAGATTATACGTCTGCGTTGTTTATACAACCTACTATACATATAGACCTGTTTCTACTGGGCAACATCGCTGTTTCCAGTTATCTACCAAGTTTTTGTGCAGATTTTACAAGCAGCATTGAATTGTTATTGTTTTACTGTATCCTGATATAAAATCGTTCTTGTGAGATGTCTTGTGTCTTGTAAACCAGAGTGGTAGATAGATCAGAACTGTGATTATGTAGCCCAGATAAGTTATTCTCTGTAGGACTTTTTTTTTTTTTTTTTTTTTTTTGTACACACTGGAATATTTGCTCTTTCTATTCCATTGTGAAAAGGTTTTCAGGGATGCGAACAGGGACAGAGAATTAGCAAGATCAGGATGGTCATTGCCTTTGTGAACAATGAAAAATGACTCTTGGATATGAAATGCAAAAAAGTATTTTGAAAAAGTCATGTTCCCTCACTTCTACATGGCAACATTAATTCATGTGAACTGATATTAAGTGTTAAATAAGTCATCCAGACACTGCTCTTGGCAATATTACCAGGGTAGTCATTACACTAGGATGAATTCTGTGAAACCTTCCCTCAAAGTACGATATACAAACAGGTTGTCTTCTGACAAGAACCGTACCCTACCTCTCTTGTCCCTTGTAGTATTTTTTGGATATATACTATTGAAGTTGCTGATAGAGTCCTGGAAATTAGGGGTCCTTTGGGTTTTCCATTGTAACTGGCTTGGTTTTTGGTTTTGGTTGAGGTTAGGTTGGGCTTTTTCCCACAGCATTTTATAACTCTGTTTTGTTATTTGTACAAGGACTTACACAGGGCATAACTGGTTGTTAATTTGAGCAGATAAAACAGCATCTAAATACCTGCACCATTACTGAATTTAAGAAATACTGACACACTAGATTTAAAAGATTCAAAGATTATTTACTCCATCCTACTCCCTCCTCCCAATGCCTGCCCTCAAAATAGCAGCAGTTAAGATTGCTTTGAAGTAAACTAATCACTGCCAATATTTGGATCTAAAGGAGGGGAGAGAGGTTTTGAATAGTTCCCTTTGAACAATGTTTTTTGGCTAGTCCTGTATTGTAAAGGTAGCACAGTGTGTTGCTACATGTTGAGTCCAATTTCAGACCTTCAGCTTTAGATCTCATTTCTAGCCATGCAAGAGGTGGGAGCACCACAGAGGCAGTGTACCAAGGCCAGGAGAGATTTGGGCTTTTTTATCACACTGTCTCAGTCAGTGTCTTCTTTCAGTCCAACACTTACGGCGTTGGTGGCGAGCTGTGTCCAGATCTCCTCTGCTGAAAGGAAGCTCACTCAGTGGAGAGGCCTTTGAGCAGAAAATGTAATGACTTCAAGGCTTAGCAATTCAGAATAAGAGTATGTTGTTGTGCCTTAGAACTTTAGGCTTAGAACTTTAGTGCTTTAGACTGAAGGTACTTTAGAAGTACAAAATGTTACTAGTATTTCCTCTAGTTAGCGTATTTTAACTCACCCCCATTTTTACATATACTTATTGCTTTGAACAGCTGCTGCATGTTTTCAGCAACATCAGTGCAGCCTATACTGCAAATTTCTCCTCCTCCCTGCAGAAGTAGTTATCCAGTGGTTGACATAGCACCTGTAATACTGGGACACACTTTCTGATGACGTCCCTTGATGTGCAGCGCAAACACACACTGAACTATCATGAGAATAAAAGGAAGTGCTCGATACAATTGTGTTAAAGATTTCCCTAAATGCATGGGGGATGCTGAGGAAGAGCTTTTCAGTTAAGAGAAATGAGAACTCCAAAGTGAGAGCATGTAAGCATGTAAAATCTGATACTTGATTTTCACCAATGTTAGAAATGCAAACAAATAGCCAGGGTCTTCTGTCCCCTTGTTCCTACCCTCAAATGCCTGTGACGGGTGTGCATCTGCACACAGACTCTCACCTGAGACCAGGGAAGCCCAGACAGACGTTATCCGTCTCAGTGATTCTTGCATGTCAGTAGGAACGGTTTGCTTTCTACTTCTTGTTGATGGCATGCCAGAACTTCATCAGGTGATTGTAGAAGACTCAGAAGTTGCACTGAAATGTTGAAATCTGATTTCTTCTGTTAAGCTGTGTGGACCCAGGCCTAAAGCATGAACCATGCTAATTACTAACTCCTCCTCTGCTGAACACCTCTTGTTTGAGGTGCTGCACTTTTCTCCTCTAAAAAGGTCGATTAATGTGGTTGATGTAAAGCTCTCATGTCTCACCTTTTAGCTTTAGGATTACATTGAGGCCGCACCTTGAATACTGTGTTCAGTTTTGGGCCCCTCACTACAAGAAGGATGCTGAGGTGCTGGAGCTTGTCCAGAGAAGGGCAACGAAGCTGGTGAGGGGTCTGGAGCACAAGTCTTATGAGGAGCAGCTGAGGGAACTGGGGTTGTTTAGTCTGGAGAAGAGGAGGCTGAGGGGAGACCTTATCGCTCTCTACAACTGCCTGAAAGGGGGTTGTGGCGACGAGGGTGTTGGCCTCTTCTCCCAAGTAACTAGTGATAGGACAAGAGGAAATGGCCTCAAGTTGCGCCAGGGGAGGTTTAGATTGGATATTAGGAAAAATTTCTTCACTGAGAGGGTGGTCAGGCATTGGAACAGGCTGCCCAGGGAGGTGGTGGAGTCGCCATCTCTGGAAGTGTTCAAGAAACGTGTGGATGTGGCGCTTCAGGACATGGTCTAGGGGACATGGTGGCGCTGGATTAATGGTTGGACTTGATGATCTTGAAGGTCCTTTCCAACCTAGTGATTCTGTGATTCTGTGATTACGGATTTAGAATTTCCACTGCTTGCGATTTACTTTGGCCCCATCTGAATTGCAGCTCATAGCCAGCTACTATTCATGGTCAGTAAGCCTGCTCGTGCAGCGCCATACGGTCATCTGAGTGTTCCGGTGTTACATCTCGGTAGTAAATTCCTTGTGATCAGTGAGAGGAGCAGCTTCCCAAGTATTTACCAGCCTTTCAATTGAGCCTGTAACTTAAACAAGTAACAAAAGTTTGGAAGCCTTTCAATTTTGTTTTAAGAAGATTTTGAGGTTGTCTGAAAATGGGTAACTTCCTAGCTGGTTTGGTGAACTACATAATAATACATAGCTCTTTTACCGTGGAGGAAGTTTTCAAAACAAATTTTTCCATTATGCCATTTGGAGAAGACTTGCCTTTGTCTTTTGGATCACTTAGGAAAAAAAGGTGCGTAGAGAAAACAGTTTCTTCTTCATGTTGAGCTCCCTCATAGAAATAATTGCCGATACTGGCAGCCCACAGGTCTTTCAGATTCTTGTCGCTTTAGAGAGGATTTCTGTACTTCTTCCTTTAAAAGGAACTCTGCATTGCTATCAAGTGCTCTGCAAAAATTTTGATGTACATTTGCTTAGATGTACATTCTTTTTGGATATGTCTTTATGATTGTATGTGAATATGTATTATATGTGTAATATCTTCTACCTCTTTTAAAGTATAGGAAGAACAATAAAAGTTTAGTGAGGGACTCATATATATTTAATTCATGAAAATCATCTTACATCTTTTAAAACTCTACTCAAGCTAATCCTAGAAAAGCGCTTATGGTAGGTACATTACACGTTTTACTACTTGAGCATTGGAAATGCCATTAGTACAAATTTAAAGGACTGCAAAAAACAGTAGATAATGCTAATTTGAAATACAGAAACTAAGTATATTTTGTACTTTTTTATTACTGGATTTCTTTTTTATTTTATTGACTACTTTTTATTTTAACTATATGTCCTTACATGCTGCAATCATAATGTAGTGTAATGATATTAACATTTTGTAAATCTGTATTTATAGTTCTTTATTTAGAAACAATGCAGTAGGTCTGCAGATCTTTGAATCCTTCTGGAATGGTGCCCTCCAAATAATGATAAATTACTTGTGCAGTATGCCATTTGCTAATTATATCCATGATTTACTGCAGAGCAAGACTTAAATCATTCATTTCAGTCTTGCGTAACAGTGCCATAAAATTTTTAGGTTTAAAAATGGTTTCCATGTGTATAATTTAAACAAATTTTAGAGCAATTGTATACACAAAATATTGCAGCCATCCATTTGTTACATTCTTTGTCTCTCTTTTTTTTAAACTTGTACTTTTAATGATTACTGTGGTTGAAATTGTTATGCTTCATTTTCATAATCATAGCTTTTAATTCTACAACAGTTTTCTACATGTTAGATTAAGAAAAAGATGGCTAATTGTGTGTAGATACCATGTCATTCCTGAATAGCCCCACATTCTGGAAACCCATTTTAGAAATATTCAGTTTATGAATTGGTCTTCAATTAAAGGCGCTTCTATTTAAAAAATTAATTATTAGCTCTAAGATCTTCTTGTCTTCAAGCAGCTAATATTGATGTTGATTTTTTTCCTTCACTCATCTGTACACCAAAGTACAGTTAACTGTCTTTATATTTTTCTCTTTATCCATACCTATAGGTGAGAAGCCTTACAAGTGTCCACATTGTGATTATGCTGGTACTCAGTCTGCATCCCTCAAATACCACTTGGAGCGGCACCATCGGGAGCGACAGAATGGAGCAGGACCACTGTCTGGGCAGACTGCAAGTCAAGAACACAAAGATGAGACATCAAGTAAAAGTTCTGTGTTTATTAGACCAGATATATTGAGAGGAGCCTTCAAGGGGCTTCCTGGTATTGATTTCCGAAGTGGCATGGTCTCGCAGCAGTGGACGTCAGGAATGCTGTCTTCTGGAGATCAGCAAGGACAAGCAGCTGGCATGTCATCTGAAGTATCTTCAGAAAATATGAAGGGTTCAGACATACCTTCCAAAGGAACACACTTCTCTGAACTTGGCCGTGCTTACCAGAACATGGTTGGGAATGGTGTGAACTTTCAAGGGTCTTTGCAAGCTTTCATGGACAGCTTTGTCCTAAGTTCTTTGAAGAAAGAAAAAGAAATGAAGGATAAAGCTCTATCAGATCCACTTTCAGCAAAAGCTCTGGGCTCAGATGGTGGTGAGGAAAAGATAAACAGCAAGCCCTCCCAGCGAAAAACAGAAAAGTCACAATACGAACCCCTTGACTTATCCGTAAGGCCAGATGCAGCTTCCCTCCCAGGTTCATCTGTTACTGTGCAAGACAATATTGCTTGGCATGGCTGCTTGTTTTGTTCCTTTACAACTTCATCTATGGAACTAATGGCTCTGCACCTCCAGGCCAATCACTTGGGCAAGGCTAAACGTAAAGACAACATCATTGGGAACAACAAAGACCAATCTAGAGAAGCTTCAGCCTCAGTTAATAAAGTGAGCTTGCTCCCCTCTTCTGTGCAGTCCAGCAAGGAGGCAGTAGTTTCAAACATGCTGACCCAGCTGGACTCAGCATCTGAGAAAATGACTCAAGGACAAAATAAAGAGACCCTGGGAGAGCAAAAGAGCACTGCCTGGCCCAGCCACATGGAATCCACTTTTTGTAATTTTACAACAGACTTCTATAAGCAGTTTGGTGTTTACCCTGGTGTTATTGGCACAGGAACACAAAATTCTTGCACCAGTAATGAATCTGAAATAAAAACACAATCCGAAGATGACACAAATATTCTGCTCTCTGACTCTGTAAATAAAAGTGCTACTGATGACCTTTCTGACATAGCTTCATCTGAGGATATGGAATCTTCCAAGGAAGAAAACATTGAAGATGAGGACATTGACACAGAACCAGATATTATGAATAAGCAGTTGTCTGCCCTAAATAAAGAAAGTAATGAAGGAGGAGACAATATACAAAGTGCAGTCACCTCACAACCAACACAAGGGCTTGTATCACCACTGCCACAAGCATCAGAAAAGCAGTGGCACGGTCAGAATCTTCTATCCTCTCATGAGACTGCACAAGGAGTGATGAAACCCGAACAAGTTCAGGGTCCACAGGTCCTGGAGAAGCAGATGAACATGTTGTCAGTCCTAAGAGCTTACAGCTCTGATGGCTTAGCAGCCTTTAATGGACTTGCAAGTAGCACAGCAACTAGTGGATGTATCAAGAGACCTGACTTGTGTGGTAAGTTTTAGACCTTCTTTTAGACCATTTCAGAAAACACTTGTGCAGAATCATGAAGCTGCTCTTTAAATATACTTAGTCATGTTTGTTAGTAATACATTTTTTTTAAATGTTAAACCCTGTGGGCCAAATTCTAGTCTTATATGTGGTCTACTCCATTGAAATCAGCAGTGCTGCATGCATATACTTATACAGGATTTTAGAAAGAACTTGCTTTTTAAACTAGAGTAGCAGCAATATAGACTATCTGTGCTAGTGGCATCTGAAGGGGATACTGCTTTAGCATACTCAAAGGAGGAAAAAGTTCTAAAAAATTTACATGGTAACTTGCAAACTTTTCAGTATTTTGATATAAGTAAGAACCCAAGAAAAACACTGGATGCTTTGCCAAGCAAACCTTGCTTTCTCTCTTTTTCTTTTTCTTTTTTTTTTCCTTTCTTTGAATTGGGGTGCATTCAATTGCCACAATATTAATGAAATCAAAGGCCAAGTGGACAAAATGTGTCTACCTGTGGTGAAAAGCCTTTCTTTTTTCTTTTTTCTTTCTTTTTTCTTTTTCTTTTTTCTTTTTTTCTTTTTCTTTTTTCTTTTTTCTTTTTTTCTTTTTCTTTTTTCTTTTTTCTTTTTTCTTTTTTTCTTTTTTCTTTTTTCTTTTTTCTTTTTTCTTTTTTTTTGTCTTTTTTTTTTCTTTTTTCTTTTTTCTTTTTTTTTTTTTTTTTCTTTTCTTTCCCTTCCCTCCCCTTTTTTGTAGTTATATTTTTCTGGTTTGTTTCAATGACATCCATACAGTAGTTGCCCTTGACCATTTTCACTATTCTAACTAGTGGTTGTACAAATTGTGATTGGCCTAATTAGAATATGCCTCCAGGTAATTAAAAAAACCAACAACACACCAAACAAACAAAACCACCTTTTGCCCGTATTAGTCTCCAATTTACAAAACTGCAGTGTTACTTCCTCATATCACACACATCAAATGTAATGAAAAATGAAAGTTAAATCTATTTGGAACAAATGAGATTGAGGATTTTTCATTTTATCTCCTATTTTGTCAGCATAGTTCTTGTCTGAAAGAGGTTTTAGAGTGCAAATTCTTTGAAAAACAGTATCACTTTAAAAAGCAGTCAGCAAAGGACACAAAAACTTCAATAATGCTCATTTCACTTAACCTTCAAACTAATCAGAAAACTCACTGTCGGAGCTGAACATGCATAATAAAATGTATTCAAGTCAAAAAAAAAAAAGAAAAGACAATGTGATCAACAGTTACACAGCCTGACAATTTAAAATGAAACCCTAAGTCTGCAAACACTTAAGAATGGTTACCCTGGTTAACTTAAGGTTAGCGGGAGCTTTGTTTGACTTTACTAGGATAGTATATATGCTTAAAGCCATAATCCCTTCTTCAGGCCCCTCTCTGCTTTTCCAAGTCTATTAGTTGGTCTGATAAAAAAGGCTGATTTCTCCCCACAAAGTTTATCTCAGTTGTATTCTTAGAGCATTTTGTCTTCACAATATTGTCATTACTTAAACTGAATCAGGAGCCCAAGTATCTGTGTGGCCTTATTTGTAAACTTCTGTGTCTCGGTGCACTAAGCACCAACTCAGAAAGTTGGAAATATTTCCAGATTCTTCAAAATCAGTTGCGTTACTGATATTTTAAAAGTAGTTGATAGTTGATTTATTTGCAGCTGGTAAAATCCCACTTGGATTTCTTTTCTCTCTATTTGTGGAGTACAGTCAGTCAGTTACAAAAAAACCCCCAACCAAACAGCAGAGAAATGACTCTCTAAACAAACAAGTAAAAAATTGTGAAACTAAGATTAGTTGCCTTGTACAAAATATCTTTATACTTCATCCCAGTCACAATATTTTTAAAACAACAAGGAAACCCTCTAACATGATTATTGAAATGGGGTCATGTTACTTCCATTAGTTTTTTGTTTCATCTTCCAATCAATTCAACAGACGTTTTATGATGGCTTGAGTTTATATGATTTTAAAGACCATATGCCTTTCACAAGCTCTGCCCAGTGATAATGGATTTGACTTGAAGTATGAAGGAAAAAAAAAGACAACAGAAGCTTGTCTGCTCTACTTTTTAAGCCATTTTTAAATGGAAAATACAGTGTGAGTCCTCCTTTCTCCCCCCTCCAAAAACAGCTTTTTGAAATTCTTTACTGACATTCTATTGAGTGTTTGCAGAATATAAGTATTAAGGTTAACTATATAAATATATTATTTCATTTTTCTCAGTATCTTACAGCAAAAGTGAATGAGTATGAACAAGCCCCATGTCAGTAGTTCTGTTTTATTTGGCTGGCTTGGACACCGCCCACTTGGAAGTAGTGATTTTGGGGAGTTTTCATTTTCTCCGTGACATTTTGTACTGTGAAATCACACTCCATCTGTGCATGCTAGTGTGGGGAATCTCACCTGATGCTTCTGCACTTGCAGATTAGCCATCAGGAGCACCCTGTTCATTTATTAGCCTTCCTTCCCTCTTGCATAAAGCCGATGACCTTAGTCATTGTTCCCTTTGTCTCTCTTACTGACCATGAGATCAGAAAACTTGAGACCCACCTCCGGTACCCAAATCCAGGGCATGATTCTCGTGTTCCTTTGTATTTTGGGAGACTCTTCATGCTTTTGCCTTTCTTTTTACAGCCAATAATGTGTGGGTTGTTGACATCCCAAGAGAGAACACTGATACACTTGATACACTCCTTGCACAATCCAGACAGCGAGGCGTGGTGCTCTTTCCGCAGTCAGAATACAGCGGAAATAAAATTGAAATAAAATATCTCAGCTTCAGTTAGCTGAGATAGCATCTTTGATTGGCCACGCTAATTGAGTTAAATTTCTGGCTGCATAAAAACAAGCTGGGATTTTCAATGATCCATGTGGATCATTTTTAGTTGGCAGATTTTACCGTAAGATAAGGGGTCAGTTTTTAAGCACGAATCTTGGCACGAAAAGAGTTTAATTTCTGGAGGAGAATGCCACCAACTCACATTGTTGTTTTGGAAAGTCACCTCACATGGGGGAAGCAGTCCTCAGTTTCCCTATGTGTAGAATGAGAAAGACTGATGACGTACACATAATTCATTTATGCTCCTATCATGCTTCAGGCTGTATGGATGAAAGACACAATTAGGAAAGAGCCATAATTACTGCATAATACAGGAATTTCCATGTCAACATGCTGCTGAGAAAAAAAAAACAGATTTTTGTCATACTTCTCCTTTACATACATGGCAGAATAGGAAAGAACAGCAAGAAAGAAAAAAACACCATTGATGAATTTAGAGTTACTCCTGACCTGAACTTGGCTTTGGAGTCTCAAGTGACTCTACCTAGGAGCCAATCCTGTTAATCTTTGCTACCATGCAGTTTCTAAGAAGAACCTTTCCTTGCTGCTTGGCAGCCAGTAGCCTAGCGTGGAGGGGAAGCCCAGGGTGATGGCTCCATGGCTTGGTAGCTGTCTTGAGCATCCATGTACTCTGCTTTCACAATCTCTTGCTCATTCGAGATGTTATGCTCGGATGCTCTAGACCTACTTTGTATTTAAGTTTTGGAAGATCTGTTTTGCTTTCTATTTATGCTCTTCTCTTTCTCTGCTTGTCTTCCCATATACATGTAGTTGTATCACAATAATGTTCTACCTCCCGTTCCAAGTCATTTTTACACGTGATTTGCACAGCATCTATTTATGACAAGACCCTTTCCTTTTTCTCTCTCCCCTGCTTTAAATTTTTCGGCTTTGTGTCTAAGATGGTAAAATTTCCCTACTTGCATTTTCTGCTTGGGAAGTATTTAGGCTTTCAAAGAAGAGCTGGTGGGCTGCAGAACTATTGGCCAGAGATAGTCCTGGGCATTAGCCGGTTGCTTAATAGGTTAGTGCTATTGAACCCACTCTTACTGATGTCCAAAAGTATTAGTTCCATGTTGTCTCTATAAATCTAATTTGCTTCCATTCATGCCTGCTTTCCTCTGCAATTAGTGCTGTTTTTTCCTGCGTGGGCTCCACCCCATTATCACTCTCTCACTGTGTGAAAACCAGGCAGGGCCCTTCTGGTGTGTGGTAGCAGCTTTGGAGTTCTGATCCTGCAACGGGCTGAGCGCTTTCAATTTCCTTTGGAGCAGAAAGCGTTCAACAGTGCACAGAATTATTAAAATGTTCAGCATTGTAACTTTCTGAAATACCTCAGATGTGGAACTGCAGCACAGACAAGAGGGCTGGGCAAGGGGAAGATCGATTGTGGCAGATTATTACAGCTTTATTGTCACATAATTATAGTGCTCTCCCCCAATGTTTAAATAGTGAATTTAGTCACTGTAAATTGCTTATTGCCACAGGTGTCAAAACCAAAAAGACTATAATGCTAACCCCTTCAGAACTACCACCAACATATAAAATACAGAAAAAGATTTTTAATTGTTTGTGGTGGCTTCACTTGTATCCTTATTGCAGCTTTTTTATATTATAAAATCCATATTAAACAGATGCAGAAGGCCTGATATAGCCAAGCTCTAGGACAGCTAGCAGGCAACGGAAGGTCATCCTCCTGCCGCAAAGCGTAGTACTCCTGCCCATTTCAAGTGTCTTGCAATGCACTTCAGTAACCCGACGTTTCGTCCTGATCTGCAGTTAAAGGAGTAACCAGCATATTCTTTTCCTTCAAGGCAGAAGTAAATGACAAGGAAGTATCACCGCTGACTTTCCTTTACCCCGTTGTGGTGATTTTGAAGGGGGTTCTTTAGTTTCAGTTAGGAGGTCCCCGGCCTGCTTTCAGGGTAAGAACTGCTGAGCAGGAGATCAGCCCCTCGGCCCCACGCCTGGGTCCAGCCGCACTTCTGGCTGTCGCGGTGCCATTTGCATGGCAATATCAAACCGAACTCGTATGGCTTGCTTCCTTTTTTTAATTAACTGGGAATAACAGCGATCCAGTAAGTTTGTGTTGCTGGATAAAAGGGCCGGTCTGTGAGTAGCATTGTATTTGCCAAATGGTTCGCTAGTCATTTCAGTACAAACAAATGGATGGTGTCTGTAAGTCTGCAAACACTGTTGACATTTAGCCTTGTTTATGTTACTTTCCTTTTGCTGCATATTTTTGGCTAGAAAAGATACTGTCTGAATCAACATTGACTTCCTAAGCAGAAGCTAAGGACCCAATCTTGCATCCCTCATGCTCGATGAGTGGGACTACTTACATGACTAAGGATTGCAGAATCAGGTCCTGCGTTTATTTGACTTTAAATTTCGTTGCTATATTAATGTAATTTAATTTGATTGTATTTTATTGTATCAGAAACTGGTCTGGTGATAAGTTCAGTATCACTGTTTTGTTTACTGTTGAAAACTTTTATTTCTTTCCATTTTTCGTACTGTGGTGTAACGTTCCCATTCCATATGTTTCTGGAAATTAACCCCTAAAATACTGGATACAGCTAAGTGCTGAGTACCTTCTATTCCCAGTGAAACCGGAGGCATTCAGTCCCTCCTAGCCCCAGATCTGAAAGGGGGATTGTGTTTGCAAAAGGAGGCCGTGGTATGTGCCTTGATTTCAGACATCAGTGGCCAGCCGCACCAAGGCAAATCCCTAGCACAGAAAGGCTTTTCTTTTCTTTGCAGAGACAAAATAATGATGTAAGCTTAGAGCTGTATGATCTTACTCTGAGTTTCATCTCCCAAACAATATATTCTTATTGTTTTTGTCATATCCAGGTCAAATTTAAATTATAATTTAGGATTAGGCAGAGGCATAGAGATGTTTCCAGGTCTTTCCAAAGTGAGACAATGCTCTGGTTTGTGTTTTGGTTCAGGAATATATATTCTTGTGTCTGAGGTATAGTATTTCCTATAACTACTCATAAACATGAACAATTTAGACATCCTTGTAAGTCAAAACTAAGTGTATGATTAATACCTATTATGAGGCCAATTTTAAACAATTAATTTGACAGCAATTATAATTTTATGTTACAGGCTTTCAGAAATAAATAACCAAATTCATCTTTGTAATCTAAGGAACTTAGAATATCTTTGTGCGGAGATGATCTTGTTATGCACAGTATTGCATATCTGGAATTTTTGAGGTTTGCTCCCACCTGTCTAGATACTCGTAGTACCAGGGATTAATAATTACCTGAGGCTTATTAATTGTTTCAGCAAAGAAAAAAATATATACCTTAAGTGTAAGCATTAATATAAGTATACACAATACATCCACGATATATAACAAACCATCATAATAGTACAAAAATAGAGGTCCTGAATATGTTCTGTTATTTATGTGTTTGGCAAGCTTAGGGAATGGACTTTAGTATGAGTGAAAATTCTCTTAACATTTTTAAGGTTATTTATTGTCATTTCTATTTGAGTTTTTAATGGTCCTGTATTTTGTAATGCTTTAGCAGGAAAAAATACTGTAGTTATCTTTTTTCATATTCTTTAAGCAATATTTCTAGCTTAATATATTGTGCCAGGTTTTCCAATATTAACCAAGAAAGACAGTAAAATTCAATGAACAGCACTCTGACATCCACAATTTAAAACCTGTGATTGAAGTGAAATGTGTAAACTTCTAGTGGGTTATCATGTGCTTTGGAATAGAGTATTGTTGGAAGTAATTAGAAAATATATTAAGGTTTCCTGGTAATGAAGGTATGTAAGTTTTAATAATTGTTGCTTTCTGAATAAGTGTCAAACTATATCTTTAAATGTATATGGAGTTACAAGTTAGGTCACTTCTGAATGGAATGTAAAACAATACTAAAATGCTTCAATAACTTATCTCAGTGTTGCTAATAAAAAAAAAGCTGTTAACCATTAGTGCAGTTTTGAGTCATTTTGTTAATTCATTCAAGAAAACTCTCTGAGAAGCTGTTGTACCTTTTGGTAGACCAAAGACCGCTCAAGCAATCCACAGCTGTTTGGTGCTTTGAGAGGCAAACTCTGCAAAGCTACTTGCTGGCCTTGTAAAGGCTATTAATTGAAAATGCGTCTTCTGAGGAAGGGCTGGTTTGTCGTTAGAACGATGCTGTGTATGGTTAGGCAGGTATGTAAGGGGGGGCATGAGACTCGTTTCCTCTGTCACAGGAAATATCTCGGGAATGTGGGAACGCCTCCCCCGGTGACGCTAGGAAAATCCAGCAGCAATTTTCACGGAGGCCACTGGGTTAAAAATGAGTAATGTGGGATGGAGTAAGTGCGTAAGTATTAGTGCCTGGGTGCTTGGCCAGGGTGAGCTACACATTTGGGTCCAGTCCTACAACTGGAATTACAGCCTTAGTGAGGAATGGGTATACAACGTCTGTCCCGGTGGAGACAGACCAGTAGCCTATGGCCAAAGAGTGATCTTTCTTGGTTAATCTTGCCGAGCCTTACCTTAAGTCACAGTCTTCGATACTGCAGATAGCACTGAACTCTCCTTTTTGTTTCCCGTGGAGAGAACGTGCGATAAGCGTCCCGAGACTAGCCTTCCTCCTCAGACCCGCGTCCGATTCACCCAAGATAGAGCCAGCGTAGGGTAACAAGCAACCGGTTGCATCAGGCCCCGTAGTGTCACTCAGGTCTATGGTAAGTGTTTCCAGGATGGGACCCACAGGAGGTGGCCTGTTGTTTGGTGCACCGCTGCGTACGCAATGGAAGCTAAAGGAAAACATGACTGGGGCTCCCGGTGTCACATCTTCATTAATGCTGACAGTTTTGAATAGCATATTGGTACTTTTTATTTATTCCACCAAAACACCGTGAGTCAGGACCTGACATTTTAGTGTTCTGTGTCATACTGAGAAAAATCTGTAGTTCAGCAGTAGGACAATTATATTATTTTGGAAGGACTAGAAATAATACAGCATTTGTGAGACAACTGTAACATTTATCCAGACTCAGTGTGAGATTGTTCTTCCTTTTATTTGGAGAGCGCTTCCAAAAAAGTATCATCTAGGAGCAAAGGAAAAAAAAGACAAGAAAAAGTGGCAATTATGAATCCATTTAACCCCCATAGGGTATAATCTCATCTTGTGTAATACCGCTGGCTGTTACATGCCTAAACTTCTATGCACTGAGCTGTGAATATAGTCCTTATTGTCCTGTGGGCAATATGACTAAGGAAAAAATATCTCTGTAATACAATGGAGCATTTGTCTGAATGGCGTAACCTAAGGTCCGTAACATCAAATCTAAAGTTGTAATTATACAGCTGCAGTCACACCACTCAAGTGAAGGCTGTGTCAGCACTTGTATTATATAAGAAATCCTGTTTTCAAGGGTTGATGAGTCATATTTCTCACTAAACAATTGTTCTGGTTGTTCTGAAGCAACGTCTAGGTGCGGGCCTTTCCCCCGTAGGACGTGGTCATGTCTTCTGCAATATGCCGTGGCTTAACTTGGCAGTTTATTTTGCTAATGAATGTATCTTTTCTGAGCTAGGAAAATACCTAGAAGGTTTTGGTTTCTGTGCATTTTTATTATTGTCAAAACATAAGCTAATGGGGGAGAAAAACAGGGTGGGCAAGGTCTTTGCTAACAAGGATCGTAACAGGTGAATTCATCTTCCTCAGAAATTATAAAATTAGGGGTTTTTTCCCAGTTTGTCATCCCTGGTGTTGATTTAAGTTCTCTGATCTGAACACCTCCTTAGAAGACACGGTCACAATTTAATTTTTGGAGGCGCCTTGAAACTGAGCCTTTCAAGCTCACGGTGACTGTGATTGCTATTTGCAGCAGCCGCACGTTTGCTGGCAAGGAGCAGAGAGGGAAGAGGTTTATTTACAGCAGCACCGCAGAGGTGGACTAGGAGCACTATGTTTCCCTCCCGCACGAACGTAAAAGGAATACACTCAGGATTGAGACCAAGTACCGCCAACCACAACAAGTGTCCTAGGACATGACATTTCTCGATCGGTATGCTGGATGCGAGTGACCGCCCCGAGCATCGCCATTTACAAACAGGTGTTCCTGAAGCCGCCCCGCGTCGGGCTTTGCACCCGCAGCCGCTACCCCGCCGCATTGTCCCCGGAGCGAGGCGCGGGCCGGCAAGTTTCTTTAAGCCGATCTCCTCTGATCCGGGGCATCTGTAGCGCCGTTCCCTGCATAGAACAGCCATTGTTCAGCTCGCAGAGCAACAGTGGGGTAGAAAATAGCATGCCATGCTGGGGATCAGAGAGGGAATTGTTCCTTAATTATCTCCCACTGAAGGAAAAACCCAAGGCATATCCCGATATGTGCCATGACTCTGGCAGAACACGAGTCTTTTAAATATGATTTGGGGAGGGGGGCTCGCGTTCAGAAGCTGGCAGCCCTTGCTCCTCCTGCGGGTCCACCTGTGATTCACTCACTGACCGTGGAAAAAAAATAAGTTTTCTGCTTTGGATCCTCCATTGTGAAATGGAAAATAATGCTACTTATCTCCCTGGTAGGAGTGCTGTGAGGATAAATGAATTAATTAATGTTTGTAAAGCACTTTGAAGATGAAGAACATTACATACGTCCTCACTGTGTAAATGCTTCCTGCTCTAACTACAGTAAGCTATAAAAATTTATTGATGAAAATAAACACAAGTTTAAAATATGCGTTGGGTGTGAATATCCCTTCCATATCCCAGCAGCGTTCATGAACTCGGCTTCCTGCGCAGCACAGTGCGGCGAACCCGGTGCTGGAACCTGCCGCCAGCCTCAGCCCCTACCTGCGCCCAGTGGCCGGCGCTCAGGGGCTCTCTGCACCGTTGCCATATTTTGGCCATAATGTCTTTCCACCAAATCCGTGAATTTTGACCTCAAGGCTTTTCAGAGTGCCAGCTGGGTTGAGCCCCTGCTTTTTGACCATCGCCGCAGCACGCCAGCCCCAGCCCTGCCGGGGAGCCGTGCAACACCGGTGC